>NC_056747.1:187186927-187344427 GCF_019279795.1 Protopterus annectens | reverse complement strand
GCAAGTGAGAGCATTCTTGTTAAGGATTAATATTTTCTGCTGAATGAACTGTGGTGTCAAAAGGCATGTAATGAATAGGTACATTAAAAACTATTTGTACGTTATACAAGGATTGTTTGAAATTACAAAAAACTCACCTATGATGCATACTTAATGGATGGTTGCATGTTTAGGGCCTCTTTCTAAACCTGAGTGGTGAAATTCCACTCTGAGTTGTATGCATGCTCAAATTTCTTCCAGCATAAGAGAATAGAGAAGTCATTAGTCATGTCTTATAAATTACAGCAATCTACTGGGTTAAGATTTAAACTATGCAGGGTAAAGGTAGTTCACAAAGCAAAATCCTGTTGTGAATAGATTGTTTTGTCCAGGGTGCCTAACATTGGTGAAAAATAGACAAGATCATTGTTTCTGTTCCTCAGCAACAAGGTGTAAGCATACCTCTCAACTGTCCAGATTTTTGCCTCATATTTTTGGTGTATTCTTCATAAAATTTGTGGTGGGGGGTGGCAAATCACTACAGACTGAAGTTACTAAATAATGACAGACATTTGAGTTTCAGACTTCATATCCTTTAGAAAAATGCATGCTAATACAAAACCTGAAAAACTGCAAACAAAATGAAGGTGAAACTCACAACTCAGCCCTCTAATGGAACAAGAACACGGACACCAGCACTTAGCGCTTTTGTTCACTTTATTAGCATGAACTTCTTCAGAAAACTCTAACACACCCACTAGAACAATAATAAATAGCACTCAGACATATCACATGACTTAAATAGACCAATAAGCATACATTCCAAATCACTTATTAAAGACAAAAATTATAAAATATGTAAAAAAGACATTATTGTTTAAATAAAAATATATATATATATTTTGTTGTGTCTTTCGACTTTTCCCGGTTAGGGGTCACTACAGCGGAACTCCGGTCCACTAATGATTGGCAGTAGATTTTTAAGTGCTGGCTTGCCGGGCCTAACGCAGAACCTTCAACGAAGGAACGCCCATTCACGCTTGTCGCCACACAGAAGACGCTCTAGCTGAGAATTGAACGGGCAACGTTTTATATATATATATATATATATATATATATATATATATATATATATATATAGATACATGTGTATATAAAAAATATGCATCTGTATCTCCTTTCATCTGTAAGAAACATTTGATATTGATAGTTTCATTTAAACCTGGTGCACGTTAAGCAACCAAGTGTATCTACCAAAAAGATTCCTTACATTCAAGTAAGGTTTTAAAATCACCTGAAAAATAATCATCTGAAACACTATCAAGAGCAAAAAAGAAAACCTTTTAAATTATAAACATGTATCTGCATGTCTAGCCAAAGCATTAGTAAAATCCTTCTTTTTAATGGCCAATTGATGTTCATAAATTCTACATTTAAGGCATCTAATAGTCTTCCCAATATAAAAACTGGGGACACGAATGACACAAAGCCACATATACTATATATTCACTATTGCATATGTAATAGGCCTTGGCCCAAATTGTCCTATTCATGTGACTAAATCTAACTGAAGAAGAATTAATGATAAACCTGCATTCTCTACAGTTCTTACAGGAAAAAGTGCCCTGAGTTTGCAAGACACACCCTCTGCTTTGATTCTGTGTTCCAAATTCTAGCAAACTCTTAATGTTAACGTTTTTCTTAAAAGTAAATTTTGGTTGCATTCCTACAATTATGAATGTCAGAATTTCCTAATAAAATTTTCCATAATAATGTCCCTTATGAACCACATTTCATTCACTATAGGCAGAGGGAAGACACAGGAAAAATTGTCACCTAGGTCCCTAGTATGACTAATACTGGCTTGAACCAGGTTGTTATTATTAGCCTTTAAAACAGGACATGCAACACCATAACTCAAACCATAACTTCATCTATTCTTTTAATCTAACATTGATCATAGCCTCTAAATTCAAATAACGATCTTAATTTAACAAGATCCTTTTAAAAAATGTTGTTATCAGATTCAAACGACTCAACCTGATAATTTGGCCCTTAACCACTCCCTTCTTCATGTGAGGAGGATGTAAACTATCTCTATGAACATATTGGATGACAAAAACTGATTTTCTATAAACACTGCTAATGAACACATTCTGTTGAAAATCATACTTCAAATGTAAATCTAAAAAAGCTCAAACTCTCACCAAAACCACTGATACTAAATTTAAGAAAGTCGGTAGTATTATTTAAATCAGACAATAAATGAACAAATTCTTTGTAACTTCCTTTCCATAATATAAACAAATCATCTATGTATTTATAATAAGTAATGGCCTTGTATGCCTTCAGGTGGTTAATTAAAAATTTAATTTCCCAACTTGCCATGACTAAGTTGATAAAAGTGGGGGCAACCCTTGCTCCCATAGCCACTCCAGATGTTTGTTTAAACAACTGATCGTTAAACTTAAAAAAATTGTCTAAAGCTAATTCCATAAGGCAACAGATTGTGTTAACCTTAGTGTTGTCAAAATCAGTGTAGATGGTCAAATATTCCCTCAAATATTCACGTTCTACTTCTTGGTTAATACTTGTATATAAAGAATTAACATCTAAAGATGCAAAATAAAATTGCCCTGAGGGGGGTACCAAATTCTTCAAAACCTCAAGTAAATGCCATGAATCATGCAAATAAAATCTAGAGGCTTGGACTATAGGATTCAGAATATAGTCCAGCCAATTAGAAATTGTTTCAGTCTTAGACTTACTAGCAGATATAATGGGCCTAAAAGGTGGATTTATGCAACTTTGTTGTACCTTTGGTAGCCCAAAAAACACAGCCATCCTGGGATACTCAACCTGTAAAAAACTGTAACACTCGTGGTCTATTTCAACTTGACAAAACATGTCAAACAAAGTTGTAGTGAGTTTTAAATAACTCCTTTTAATATCTGCTAAATCAACCTTTTTGTATGTAACATCACGTTGAGCATGTTTTCGATAGACTGAATATAATCAGCTGTGTTCATGACTACTATCATACCACCTTTATCTGCTTTCATGACTCTCAGTTCTCTGTTTTTACTTAGTGTCATCAGAGCATTGTGTTCATACTCATTTAAATTATAAATTTTGTGATCGCACTTTATATTTCTAAAATCAGTTTCACATAAATCTTGAAACACTTGAAGGGTACCATGTAGAGGTGGGTACAAAGTGCTTCCCTCGGATTTACTAATCTTCTGTGCAGGACTAGCTTAGTCCTGCATGGAAGTGACCGTTTAGGAGCAGGACAGCAGCGCACCATGCATAATAATGAGGTGCACTGCCTAAACTCCTAATCTTACACGGAGCATGTAAGAGTGCAGGGGGCATGTCTGAGAGCAGAGCCCTCAGAATATACACACCCCCGCAATGCAGAACAGCAGAAAGGGGTAAGAAATGAGCGAGACCACTCATAGGTGTTCACATATCCCCACCAACAGTTGCCCATGTGTACAACAGCAACAGTACATATAAATAAAGAATGAAGAAACCCTTTTACTTTTTTTTTTAAATCCGATTAAAGCTAACCGTAGGTGTGCGGGTGTGCCTATTGTTTAGCTACGGGTAATGGCTGAAGAGGATAAGAAGGAAGATATATGCAAATGAAGCAGCATAGCAGTAGTGTAGTGGGTAGAGCATTCGCTTTACGAGCATGCATTCCTGGTTCGAGTCCCACTGCAGCAAATTCCATTTTCTATGGCAAAGCACGTTATGAGTAATAATTATGTTGCATAACCCACTAAATAACATATTTTTATGAACTAGAGTACTGCAGTAAATGCACATGTGAGGTGTCAGTATCTTAATGAATAAGGCACTAGTAAGCAGGTTTAAGCACAAATAAGCAGTAGTAAACTTATGTAAGCACTAGTTAGTGAGCATAAGCCCATTTACGTGGCGGTAAGCAATGCCTACACTGGCTAAGCAATTCTAAAGCTAACTCTCTGTAAGCAGATGTAACGGCAGGTTAGCAGTGCTTACACTAACACAAACCCGCTTACAACTGCTCAAAAGTGCCTTAATCACTCTGTATCCAATGGCCCTTGTTCGGGCCATCCACAAAATAAACAACCATGCAGGTTCTCGAATCCAGGACCCCATACACCCTAGTCACAGTAGTTAACCACCAAGCCATTACAGAAGTACAGCAAACAAGTCCTCACCATAGTAAAACCAAATTGAACCTGGGAAAGGAATCAGTATACAGTTATATGTTCCATAACCCACTACATAACATACATATGTGAACTGGAGTACAGCAGTAAGCCCAGAAGTGAGATGTAATTGTAATAGAGTGTTGAAGTCCCCAATAAAACACAAGGACCCCATAGAGTGTATGTACACATTAATCGTGGATACCCGGCAGATATAAAAGATGCAGTGAATAAGAAATCAATGCCCAAAAGGAAATATAATGCAAAGTTTAATGTAAGCACCGCTAAGCATTGCACAGGCCAGCTTAGGAGGTATAAGCAATGTGTAGACCAGCTAACTCAATGTGCCCAGTGGTATACCCCTTTAAACAATGGCAACCCTAGGTAAGCAGGTTTGCCCATAGCTTAGCCTTTTCAAAACCGGCCAATCACAGAAAAGTGTGGGAAATCAGCCCTACTTAAACCCAAGAGGCGGGAATACATCTCATAACTGGTTGTAGCTTCCCCATGCAGGCACTATGGCAGTAAGGGGAGAAGGTGTGCACTTCTGGGCACAGTGCTGGTGCATCCAGGAGTCCAAGGTCATGGCAGGACTCCTAGTTAAAGACTATGCTCAGAGACTGCTACAGGGCCAGTACCAGGGCTCCCAATATAAGGCGATGGCCTGGGACTGTCTCACCCGCGAACTCACCAGTGCCACTCGCATACCCTGAACTGGTGAGCAGGTCAGGCACCACTATGACGACCTGAAGCGGCGTAAGGGGGACCTCTTGGTGGAGTGGTTCCAAGAGGCTAGAGCATCAGGGGATGTTCCAGATGTGCATAAGTATCACCCCAGTATGTGTGTAATAATTGCCAGCTCAGGTATATCATGGATAGGTATGGCTAAATATTCCTCTTATGTCACCCACAACTGCAATGGAGCGGGCCACAAACCAGGAGGCCCACATCACTCGCCTGGCGAGGTTGTGATGCTAGGCAGGTCAGTAATACTCATGCATTTACTGTCATAGGAAATAACAATAAAAGTCGTAGTAAGTTAATTGTTAGTATAAAACCTGTATTGTTCAAGCCAAGTACTGCATACACTACAGAATATGGCAGTAAGTGTCTCATATTGTTTGTAAGTTAATAAAAGTGTAACAGCCTGACAAAACAGGTCTAACTGCTAGACTGCATGTGTATATCCTGGTATCATATGGTAAAGTAGATATGCAGTCATGTAATAGTACTGTAGTATTAAGCACGGTTACCCACACTGTGCACCATAAATTGAATGTGTAGGAATGCCTGTATATGACAGGTGTAATCCCCAGAGGCCATTTAGTACAACTGAGAGACACATAGACAGTAAAGAGGGAAAATGCAAACAACAAAAAACGAATAGCACATGCAAATGGGCTGTGAACTGTTGTTTTCTTAGCACACACAGCCACAGTTTGAATCCGGCCAGTGGTAGTAGTCTGCATACAGAATCATTCCCCACAACTGTACAGATATGTCCAGAATGTCTATTAAAGTGGCCCATATATGTTGCCTATCAACCTGTCCCCCTGGGAAATCAGTGAGATGATCCCAGACGTATAGGCAGCAAACAGGAAATACAACTGATTGACATGCAGCTATAAGAACAAAGCTGGCACACTACCAACTCCCCAATACCTTATGTGACTAGGAAGCCACGTATTTCCCATTTACACCCCAACTTGTCAAGCTGTGGTCAGAGTGTGTACAGTAACAGAGTGAGACATATGTGCATGATACTAATGTGTAATCTGGAACTTTGTGTGGCAACAGTCAGGTAGTGCTAACAAACATTGCTCCCACAGGTATGTTGGATACGAACACTGTGCTGTGAAATACAAACCATTATAACCTGTACTGGTACTGTTCACTCTGGTATTGTAGGGATTTGTGAGTGTTGCAGTTTCTCTGAATAATAAAGTATCACTGGTCACTGTCACCCACACTGTGCTACATAATATAACTGTGTAGGAAAGCATGTATATATGTGTGTCAGGTCACGAAAGGTGGAAGAGGGCAATATTCTAGATATGTCCAGGCACACCAGCGTGTCATCAACACATGGCCAGAGACTGTGCAGAAAGAGTTGGATAGCATAGTGCAAAACATCAACTTAGAATCCAGGAGTATGTATACAAACAGTTAGTTAGTGTTAACAAACATGCCCTCCACAGGTATACCAGGTAAGAGGTGTATACTGCAGGTAATACCGGTTCATGCGTAATGATGACAACAGCCATGTCACTGTCCAAACTAAGGCTATAGGGTAGTGTAGTAAGACTTGTAAGGTACAGATAACAGCACTGAGTAGGAAAGTAATATGGACTACAGGAATATACTAGTTGCTAATTGACTTCTTTCTCTCCACCCCACCATATCTCCAACAATGATCAACATACCCACCCCAATCGGTATGTAATGACATCTATGTTCTGATAATGTCCAATTGTTTGATAAAATGTTAATGGTTCCCATGCATGTGCTATATTAAATTATTCCAACATTGGTGGCATGGTGCCATCAATGTACCTGCATGATGTTCTTACTACCACTGTGGTCCCATATATGCATGTGTTCCGTTTGTTATGCAACTGTTCCGTATCTGGTGTCTGGGTTAATGGGAATATCTATGCATGCGGTTATACCTAACCCTGGAATGTGTTGACTATTACTAACCCACAAATGATGATGAAATGTAAACACTATAGCACGCTTGGGGAGGCTGGTCCCAGCAGACCCACCTGTCCCACCTCAGATGGCCGTGGCACCAGGCACCAGCATGTCTAGGGCCCAACCTGGGACCTCCCTGTCCACTGGTCCTGCACCACCTTTGGGTGGAACTGCCTCAGGGGATGGGGCTCGTCCCGCCCTGGGAGTGGGTGCAAGCAGGCACCTGTCGCCCATCGCCATGTTGGGGTTGTGGTGCGTAGAGCAATCAACGAGTCATCCTGGTTCTACCACTCAGCCCCCAGCACAGCCACTTTTGGGGCTGCGAAGGTGCAGTGGTGACTGCCATGGGTGGGGACCTCAGTCCCATTGTTACCACTGGGGGCTTGTGGGCTTCCAATATCCCAACACCCCTTCCCATCAAGGTGCTTACCCTGTACATGTGTCATATACCGCCCCTGTATGTGTCTTGTTTGTCTTGTCTGTTAACCTACCCAACGTACCTCCCCAAATATACCTACTACCCCTCCCCAACATCCCACTCTCACCTGAAAAAAAGGGGCAATCTGTTCCCACATAAAAATCTCGCCCCATACATAGCTGTCCATTTCGCACACATGTCCGCTGGACACATGTAATCCGGTCTAATTGGAATCATAACTTATTATTGTTGTCCTCACCCCTCACCCAGGAGTTTGAGTGTCCAAACCTACCTCCAAATTCAGTGTATATGCACAACTGTTGCTGTAGAAGGAATAGGCAGCTATGGACCTTCTCTACACCCTTTCTGCACATCCCTAGCTATTTTCCCTACTGTCTTTCCCTCTTTGTGCCCCTTTTTCACCACTTTCTTATCAACCCTTTTTTCCTTTCTTTTAAAGAAATTAGCACGAGGGTAAGTGGGTGTAAGCACTTTTAAGCAACAGTAAGTGAGTTTAAGCCTCTTTGCACGGGGGTAAGCAATGCCTACACAGGTTAAGCGATACAGAAGCTGAGTATAAGAAACTGTAACTGGATGTTAGCAGTGCTTACCTCCGCGCAAGCCCGCTTACAACTGCTTTAAAGTGCCTTAATCACACTGTATCCAGTGGCTCGTGTTCTGCCCAGCAACAAAATAAACAGCCTCTGCAAGGCTCAAACCCAGGACCCTGCACACCATAGACAAAGTGATTTACCACTAAACCATGCCATATATACATAATCGTGATGTTTTCACAAACATATCATCCAGCCCAGAAATTAAACAGTACAGAGAATGTATTCCACCATTTAGATGTATGTGTGTGCGTAAATATATTAATATCTAAACAGATACAACATATGTATATATATATATATATATACATACACATATATATAAATATATCTGAACATATATATATATATATATATATATATATATATATATATGCAAATGGCTACATCGACACATATATGTCCACACCTATATGTCAACATATACACAGCAAGCTACATATATGTAAGCAGATATATATCTATGTACGTATATACAGACATAACTATATATATGTAAGCAGATATATATATCTATATAGGTATATATGAACATACATGTGTAGATATCAATAGGAGATTAACTAAAGCATATCTGTCCACTTGCACCATTAATGGGGTTGAGAGGCCCCAAACAATATACTTCTTGTACGAATAGGTATACCCACCTTCCACAGCCAAACACATCTGCCCTGCAATACACTACCAAGTGTTGCAGATCCCATAACCAGAACCCGACACGACATGGGTGCAAGATGTTAACAGTACTACATCCCACCTGTATGATGTCAGGCTGGTACTGGTAACATATCATGCAGTACAGTCTGGCTCCCATAGGAAATGTAAATAGTGGAAGCTATCAACATCCCCAGGATAGATATACACAGACACATATATGCAGATACAGATATACATATATACATACATATACATATATGTGATTACACATACACACGCAGAGATATGTACAGTAAGATACTTATGTAGTAGGTGCACACAATATGGAACAGCTATTATGCCTACAGTTAACATCTTAATGACTGGACACTGGATGAGCCACCCATACAAATGACAGTCGTTGCCTGCAACATATACCCACAGAGAGGTCATAGGATAAAACACCACACACAGGTCTGCAGAAATGGAAAAGCATTATTTGTGTACACACGCAGAGATATGTACAGTAAGATACTTATGTAGTAGGTGCACACAATATGGAACAGCAACTATGCCTACAGTTAACATCTTAATGACTGGACACTGGATGAGCCACCCATACAAATGACAGTCGTTGCCTGCAACATATACCCACAGAGAGGTCATAGGATAAAACACCACACACAGGTCTGCAGAAATGGAAAAGCATTATTTGTGTACTATTGCAGATTTATATGCCATGTCATACAGCTGTTCAGATACTGACATCCATATAAACAGAGTAATGCAACTGTGAAATACTTATACTAATACAGTAATCTTGAAAGTTCACAACTATTGCTGTCCAAACCAAGCCTTTCAAATAGTACAATAGTAAAGAAGGACTGGGCCACAGGATACCAAACAATCAACAGTAAGTAATGCAGGTGTATAGTTCAGCAGCCTCTATCTACACTCTGTACACAATCACTAGGTGGTAAAGACTTCGGTTGACCAAATGGGATGTAACTGTCACATAACAAGGCATAACTGACACCATCACAAGCACACTGACAAACAGAAGAGTCTGTATAGCAGGAGGCAGTAGGCCTGCATTAACCCAATTTATGTAAGTAATATCAATATAGGTGAATTGTATGCTACTGTACATCCAAATACCTTAAGGTAGCTCACCCCTTATACTCCCACATTTTGTAACAGCCTATGTTATTTATGATGCATCCCCCCTAGACTCAATAATACAAGCCCATATACTCCTGTTACATACACTGGCCTCTGAAGTGCATATGGGCACACATGTATGGTGTAGGTGAAGCCCACACATATATAGCCCCAGCCCCCACCGTATGTGTGGGGGATACAACAGCAGTGGACTGCTGGCAAGAATGGCAGCGTGATATACGTATATGTGCATATATATCATTATCTGTATATGTGTAGGCATATATTGCTCTGTATATGTATATATCTGAGTGTGTATATGTATATCTATGTACACATACATACCCATCTATATATATGTCGATATGTATATGTGTATATATCTATATAGATATCTGGATAATTATATATACATATATTTCCACCATATGCCCTGAACATGGAGTGTAGGCCTACCTCAGCCCCTATAGTCCCAGTTGCATAGTGCAAGGGGATGTCAGCTATGTCTAGCAGGTATATCAGTAGACTATTGCTACTGTAATAGTGATTGTCTTCACAGGCATGGTGTTTATGGGAGGTCACATCTGGTTTTCACATGTGCACCATTGGCTACTGACAGACATACTAAGGACATCATAGTACAGTACCGCTGCCAGCATGTAATGCTACTGTGGACTACAGCAGAGATATTGGCCAATATATGTGGACATTCTGACACACTCTGGACAGGCCAGAGGTATACACAGAACCCTTTAGTGCAAAACATATGGACCAAGCCTGACAATGTGGATGTTAACAGCCATGTAGAGGGGTATAACACATAACAACTGGTATACATATGCCCCCATAGGTTATGCATTCACACACCCCTGTCTGTCCTGATACATACTAACCACTGTTACAGAAGTGCCATGGCCACATACTACCCACTAGATATTGACATACATCTGTACAGCATCCCACTGGCTCTGTCTGGCATACATGACTGTTAAGGGAGGCCCAGCAGCAGTACATCTGGCAAGTATCTGGACATGGCATCTCACTGGGTAAGTACACTAAGCTGCTAGGCATGTAACAAAGCACTGCGCAGGCTACAGGCAGATTGGCTCAACACTGGCCTATATTTCCTATGGGGGAATGCACATGTACCTGCATATATAGCAGGCTCTACAGGCATGACACAGCACAGGGTAAGATTCACTGTGAACACAACCACAGCCACATATGGTACACTAGCATATTATTACAGTACATGGACTATCTGTTCAACACCATCCTCATATGTGTCACTTACACACAAACCCTACATATACTGGGCCGCTACACAGTGTGGTCCGATGCCTGTCTGTGGTATGGGACATGTGTGTGTATGGCCCTACAAATATGTAAGCCGATATGGTAACATACAGTGAAGCCGCATGTAACATAAGATAGGATGGGACCAAGAACAATGACATCTACCACAGTCTGTACACATGCCAAAGTACATATTAACATTACACACACTGTCAACATTCACCATAAGTACACAAACCTCTGTACTGTACACACAACCACAGAATATCCAGGTTATGTCATCAAATATAACCCCTACTGTACATAACATGTGTAGCAGTCTGATATCTCACTGGCTTGTTATCAGATATGATGTCACTAATTATGGTGTACAGCACATATGCATCTCTTAATGCTTGACATATGTACAAAGGTTGACAGAGGTGTAGCTGGAAGCACATACACAGGGCCAATATTGACATGTTGCTGTGATAACCTCATACATTTACTGTTGTAACAGGGGTTGTTGCAACATATGTCCTATGAGGGATATGAAGTCAGCAACTGTCACAGTTCCACCATCTACAGACTGCAATCCTCACATTACCTTCTGCAGTTCACAGATAGGTGCTCTGTGGGTGACACATGAAACCAAAGGCACCACACACTGCCCAGTCTGCAGATGACCCTACAGATGGGGATTCCTCATACACAGAGCACTGACATGGCAGGTATTGCAACATGTAGGACAGCCATATCCACACACACCCTGTTAAACCAACATTACTCCAAATGCAGTATAGCACTTAGAGTCTGTAGTCAGGTCAGGTACATCCCCCTCCTGTGTGCTGCCCTGTTTCCACAGTGTATGTTGTTAGTTGTAAATCCCCAATCCATCTGAGATGCTGTTTGCCAAACAACAGATAGAGTTCCTGCTCACAGGGAATGGAAAGGCCCAACACCAACATGACATTCCTAGATATGCAATTGGCTATGGGAATGTTACCACAGCTGTTCCACATGCAATCAGCTAGACGAGGGCTGCAATTCATGCAGAGGCCATCAGCTGATCATGAGCATCAATTAAAATACACATGCTGCTGCATAAACAAAGCAGGTGTAGGTCTCCACATCCACCAGAGAGGGAGTGAGAGAGGCAGACAAGAGTCAAAGACAAGTCAGTGAGGGGTGGGAGAGTAAAACTTAAGCATGTTTGTGTCACACACCTACCAGCACAGGGTATCAAACCCCTGATGTCTAATGTAGTGCTATCACATTCCCATGCAGTTATTGGATGTGCCCCATAGGTTACATGGTGAGGAGCCCTCAGAACGTATATGTGATGGTGAGTGACATCTGCAACAGGGATATGGCAGCTATACAGTAAGTGTAGAACACATGCCTGTCCACATATACAGGTGCCAGCGACAACACAGCCACATTCTCACAGGGATGCACACACATTTACACACTTGGCAGGGCCAGGAATACAACTCATCACTAGTGAGATTGCCACAACACATTACTGTGCAGGTATCACATGCACCACAGGGTTCATACGAAGGTTATATGGGCAAAGGGTATGGGAGGTGTCTGACATCAGACAGCATGCATCAGTATGCCAATGGGGGTTGTAGTGAGTGTGACTGTGATCATACACACACACACACACACACTCACACACACTCACACACACTCACACACACGGTGTCAGTACTGACATGCATGGGTGCATTGATTCACGGGTGTGTAGTGGTCAACTGCATCAGACAGCTATACAAGGCTAGGTGATGGGTATACCTTGGCATCAGGCCACATGACAATGGTCTGCACTGTGGCTCAGGGGTGTAGTTTCTGGATTTTCCCACACAGGTGGGTATTGTATTCACCATCCAGTCACCTGGGTGACTATTGCATGTGGCCAATGCTGTGCATTGCTTGCCATGTATGTAGTTCCTTAGTCCATGACATGGACGATGTCTGTGATGTGCACACCTCCCACATGCATGTACAGTGACATGTGGAACTGTACCTGGGGTGTCTGGCGCATGTTGTGTACACAGATTATCATCAGATATGCCAATCCTGGCCTCATGTAGCTGGAACTGGTAATGGACAGCAGGTTTACCCTGCACCTACATTGATAGTATGCTAACGGCATTCCCTGGTGTCAGTGGCATCTATCCATACAGGGCATGTTTTCAGGCATAGTATGTCCTTTATGGGTCACATTTGATGGCACCACAGGTGTTGCAGGTGTCCAGTGGGGACATGGGGAAGGTGCACTGTCTGCATTTACGTGCCTACTGAACAGATGGACAAGATGCCATGCCCTCTGTAGCCCACTGCAATCACTCCATAGTTACTATTGATGGGCAATATGCAGTGTACTACCAACACAGTGGCTGTTGCATAGAGAAAATGTGGGTGTATGAGACATGGGTTGAGAGTGTTCTCTGGGTAATCCTAGGGTTGCTAACTGTTTGCCTGGCCTTGATGTCACATGTATGGGTATGGATTTGCACCCCAGCCTCTCGGCTATTTCACATTTGTTATCCCTGTATGGTGGACGTTGTGATATATACTAGAGTCACCATATAAGAAAATTGCAAAACCCACTCATTGGGCCCAGATGTTACACACTCATAACCACCTACACACAGGATATGAGTTACAAACACAGACATGCACACACACACACACACACACACACACACACACACACACACACACACACACACCTTTCCTTTCTGGGATTAGGACTCCTACCTAAGTAGTTTATTACACTACAGCACTACCTAGTTATTGTACGTGCCACAGAGATTACTGGAGTACTCTTTCCCCAAAGGTGTATTTCACATTGGATGACATCAGCAGAATTGCCAAAGTAGGGTATTTGAATTGTAGTGAGTGTGGCTAGGTTAAAATGTATTGTTCCCTACACAGACATTGAAACACACACAAAACATCCACAACCGACATGTGTGGGTATAGAACCCCTAACAGAGGTGTATATCACACTACAGCATGAAGCTGTTATAGGACACATCACGGGGATTACTGCAGAACTCCTTCCCCAAAGGTGTGTTTCACATGGGATGACAGCAGGATTTCCAAAGTAGGGCATTTGAAATGTACTGAGTGGACTAGCCTAAAATGCATTGCTCCCTACACAGGCATTGAAACACACAGAAAACATCCAGAACTGCCATGGGTGGGAATAGAACCCTATCAGTGTTCTATATCACAGTACAGCAGTACTCAGTTATGGCACACGCTACTGAGATTATTGGGCTACATCCGTCCCAGAGGTGTATCTCTAGGTGGATGACATCAGCAGCCTTACCAAAGTAAAGCATTCAAATTGTATGGAGTGTGACTACCCTAAAAAGCATTGCTCTCTACACACACACACACTGGAGCACACACACTTGCCAAGTCTGGGATTAGAACTCCTACCTAACTAATTTGTCATACTACAGCAGTACACAGTTATAGGACATGTGATGGAGATTACTGGGTTGCAACCTTCCCAGAGGTGTATTTCTAGGTGGATGACACCATCAGCCTTGCCAAATTAGAGCATTTGAACTGTAGGGAGTGTGACTACCTTAAAAAGCATTGCTCTCTACATAGACAGAGTCAGACAGACACACACACAAACACACACACACACACACTTGCCAAGTCTGGGATTAGAACTCCTACGTAACTAATTTATCACACTACAGCAGTACACAGTTATAGGATGTGCTACGGAGATTACTGGGCTACAACCTTCCCAGAGGTGTATTTCTAGGTGGATGACATCAGCAGCCTTGCCAAAGTGGAGCATTTGAATTGTAGGTATTGTGACTACCCTAAAAAGCATTGCTCTCTACACAGAGTCAGACAGATACACACAGAAACACACAGTTGCCATGTCTGGGATTGGAACTCCTACCTAACTAGTTTATCACACAACAGCAGTACGCAGTTATGGGACATGCCATGGAGGTTACTGGGCTACAACTCTCCCAAAGGTGTATTTCACAGTGGATGACCTCAGCAGGCTTGCCATAGTAGGGCTTTGGGGAGGGCAGTGTGTGTGCATGGGCCATAACCCATTCATGTAGAGGATGACACACCACATGCAGGCACAAACAGGGTCATATTACACAGGTACATGTATACAGCTGATAGATGACTATGTCCTTGTACAGTCATGTGGCACAGCTAGCATGTGCACCACATAGTCTGTACTGCTGACAGATACCGGTGGCTAGTATCTGCAGTGAGTGACATCTGAACCTCATGTGGTTGTGGCCCTTTGGCTGTGTGCTGGGTGGGACAGGCCTGGATGGCTCCTTGTTACAGTCACCCAATTCCACACATCTATGTACATCTATCTTTGGCTTATTATAGTGTGTTGTCTTTACGTATATGTCTGGATTCCTATCCACTGTGTGTGCAAAGCATGAGTGGTGCATACAGAGGAATGTCTGCAGTAACATCTGCGACTGCCAGATATGTCTGGTCCACTGGTGTTTGCAGACATGGCCTTCATGTGTTTAAGTGTGTGGGCATGCCCAGTATGACCTTTCAGTATGTTGTTGACTGACAGTGCCTTCATTTCTCTGTGTGTGAGCATGCCCAGTATGCCCATCTGTACTGAATGTGTGGATCGAGTCCAGGTAGTTTGTACTGCAGTGCTGACCTTTGTGTTGTACACCTACAGGTAGCATGCTGTTTCTGCAGGGTATCCGTCGATCATTTGACATTGACTGTTACTACATTTCTGCATAGGATGGGGGGGAGACACCTGACTATTTCTACATTTCTACACAGGATTGGGGGGGCACACCTGAATGTTACTATATTTCTATGTAGCGTGGGGGGGCACACCTGACTATTTCTACATTTCTACACAGGATTGGGGGCACACCTGGCTCTTATTACATTACTACGTAGGATGGGGGGCACACCTGACACTTGTACTCATTTGCTAGGGCTGTACTGGTATGTCAGGTACTCCGTTTCATTCTGTGTTCTTACCTATCATGCCGACTAGAGGCATACTAGTGTACGACAGATCATAGCTTTGTTTGCCCTACATATTACATATTAGTGTCCTACATATTAGTGTCTGACTTCCTACCCTTCAGAAGTAACATCCCACTGCCTGACCTGCTGTAGTCTGTCTGTGGAGGCCTGGGGGCAGGTTCCCATAGGCATCATTCAGAGGCCATGGCACAGGCTCTGTTTGGGTTTGTCTACACCTGTCCTGCTGGCTGGGACTGTTGTTGGGTATGTGAACCTCCCTGACTAGCATGTGTGAGTCATATAGACACACCTGTCTCCCAGCACATTTCCTGCAGTGTGTTTTGTCACCCTGTGTAGTACTGGCTACTATGGTGACTCCAGTATGTGTTACAGATGCCATGGTGCCACTATGGGTGTCTACTTTCTGCTGCCATAACATTCAGCCACCCAGTTCCCTTGCATGCTCACATCCATACGATAGATACAGGTAACAACACATTCTACTCCATTTGGCAATTTGTAGGTTGATTGACTTACCTTGTGGGTGTGCCAGGATTGTGGATGGTGCTGGAGGGCTGCCTATGTCAGATGCACGTAGTACACTCCCTATACATGGTTAAGCACAGGTAGTGTCATGTTTGGCATCCCTTTTACTGTTTGTGTGAGTCAGAGACAGGTGTCATTTCCTGGGTCCCTACTGTGTCAGTGTATGTGCTATGCATTGTCTCTTTGCCACGGCCTCGGCATACTGAGCACACCTCCATCTGCCTACTGGGGCAGGCTCAGGTTGTTCCTCCTCGGAGTCACTCTGTGCCTGTGTAGGCCTTGGCATTGGTGTGTGACCCTGCCCCACGATGTTCCTGCTGCAGCTCTTTCCACAGGATCATATTGTGTAGCATGGCACATACCATAACAATTTGGGTACATGTTGCTGGTGAGTACTGCAAGGCTCCACTGGATGTGTCCAAACACTGGAACCGTGACCTGAGCATCCCAAACACATGCTCTATGATAAGTCTGGTCTGTGCATGTGCCTCATTATGGTGTTCTTGTTCAGGTGTGTGTGCATTTCTGATGGGTGTTATCAGCCACGGCTCCAGTGTGTAGCCAGCATCCCCCACTAGGTGACCATAGGGGATGTCCCAATTGGCAAATCTCTGGTACAGCTGCATCAGATGCTAAATGTGGGAATTGTGATAGCTTCCAGGGCAGCCAGCACACACATTCATTATAATGCCCTGGGCATCACACATGACCTGGCAGTTGATGGAGGTGATGGCCCTGCGGTTCATATAGGCCCTACCCTGATCACCGGGTGGTGCTTTGGTGCATATGTGCATGCAGTCTGTAACACCCACTACCTCAGGGTATTCTGCTATTTGGTGGAAGAGATGCATAATGCTGGCCGACACCTCACGGGTGTTGGGGAAATATACGTGCTCACTGGCATGTGCTGACATGGCATCCAGGAGCTGGTGAAATACTCTGGATGCTGATGCCTGTGAGATCCCCATGAAATCCCCAGTTGAGCTTTGGGAGGCACCTGTGGCTAGCATTCATAGGCCCACACATACCTTGGTATCCACTGGGATGGGTTCCCCTCGGTCAGTTTGGTGTGTCAGGCATGTCCAGCACAGCTCAACTATTTGCTGTAAGAGGTCCCTGTCCACCCAATAGCGCTCCACTTTCTCCAGCTCATGTAGCCCCTGGTAGGTTACCCTGGGTCTGTACACTCGGGTTTGTACACTCTTCTCCATCTCCTCACTGTGGGTTGCTCAGCAGCATTCACATTCTCACCACCCTCAGCCTCTTGCACATTTTGTTCTATGTTGCCTGCTGCAGCCCCTCACTTTTTGTAGGTTTGTTTGTTAAAAGTTCCCCGCTTGTATACACCAGTGGTGTAGAATATGGGAAAAACCAGAGGGGAAGGTGATGCATTGTTTATAGTAGTGTTCTGGGCTGGGCTGGTCTGCTGCTTGCCAGCTATGCTAGTTCTCCTCAGTTACCTTCCTACTGCTGTTTTCCCTTCCCATTGCCTTCCTGTTTAAGCCTGGGGGTGCGCCGCGCAAACAGAGTGCTCAAATGTGCACAGTGCTGCTATTTCCTGGTTAGATTCAGACACACCCCCTAGCTTAGCTGTGCTAAGCTAGGAGCAAACCTGAGCCACAGGGCTCCAATCCGTTTACAGTATGCCTGGCACACACACACCCATAATGTCACCTAACTCCTAGGCTTGCACCAAGCTATTCCTACTCTTACACTGTTGGGACCTGACTAGCATGTTTGGGAAAACTGGGATTCACTATCATTCCCCTCATTTGCATAGGATTGCCTGCTAATGCATAGTTACATGTCCCACACTGAGCCTCCACCCTTAGCAACTACTACTCACTGGCCATGTTGTCTTCTGCCTGCCATTGACTTGCATGGCAGAATAGTGATTTTAGTTAGAATGTTTAATTTAGGTTCATTTTGTTATCTCCCCCCCCCCCCCGATCCCGTTTGCATGCCGCTGCTCTACGCTTAAACAGCTGAGATCGGCTAAAAAAATGAAAGTTGTTTTTTTATTTTTTTCACTGTTTGCAATGCCAAAGGCCTTATACTTGGCCATTGGCATGCTTCCTAAGTGATATGCAGCATTTATTTGGAGCTGTCACAGCTCTATTTTGGATTTTGCAGAAATGTACTCGGTTACTAACTGAGTACATTTCTGCAGATTGCACTAGTCCTGCACGGCTGGTTGCCAGCTACCTGGATCGCAGAATCACCTCATTTGCATGGATTTCTCCTGTAAATGGGGTGATTTGCATACAGGGGCTTAGTCCGTGCAGGACTAGTGCAGGAGCGCTCATGCACGCCCATGCAGGCTGTTCCTGGATTGCACAGCAGACATATCGCCTGCTAGAGCTCCTGAACCGATCTTGCACACCGTGCAAGGCATAGAGAATCCAGGGGCTTGTCTTTTTAGGTTTCTCAACCATAGGCAGACCATCTTTAACAACATCATGCATAATATAATTCAAATTAAGTTTTCTCAGATATAGTCTAAAATCAATAATGAGCTTAGCAACATTCATGGAACAATTAGGAATAAAAGAAAAACCTTTTTTCAAAATGGCAACAACATGATCAGACAAAATTTCACTAGGCAAGTTTAACACTTCAAGTCCCATACGTGAAGGATCCTGTGGTGTTATCACTTTCTCCTGTTCTTCCCTCTCCCTTTGCTTTTCGTTTGTATTGGGTTGGACCATTTTGGTCTCTGTTTGTTCCCCAATTGGTCCACTAAAAAAGGATCTTTACTATGAGAAGTGTTTAACACTTCAGAATTAGATGCTACTGCTGCATAACTAGGATTGGACACCACATTTGTACCGGTGTTAACAGTATTTGTAATGTTCATGTTTGTGTTAAGTGCAGGCCTATCTGTGCCCGCATTATCATTGTTAGTTTCAAACAACAGATACTAAATTGACAGTAGAGTTATCATTACACACCACATTGTTACCATAATTAATGTCAACATTGTTAGAATTGCCCAAAAGGCCACCCACATCACAAACGGCATAAGCAGTATGATTTGCATAGCCTAAAATGTCTCTCCATAATTTATCCTGTTTTCTTGTGACTATCGAAGCCCTCTGCCTGTCGGCCTTAGCCCCGATACCACAATAAAGATGATTAAGTGATGAAAAAAATGAATAACTCTTAAATCGTGTCTCCAAATCGCCCGTAGCATCTTTAACCCTGTCTGTTTCTCGTAGGTAATAGTTGACCAAAATTTGCATCACATTGATGCCTGTGTCATTGAACAAATTCATTAATTCAGTATGCAAGGCGTCACCATAATATACACAGTTCAGACATCTGGCTGTCTGTAAGCCTTGAGGAACACATTTACACCTTATGCACTCTTGTAAGTACATGACTTCAACATCAAGCGTAACAAACTTAGTTAACTTTTCAAGTTTGCAAAAAGAAACACACTGCCGGGTAAAGCACTCTCCTCAGAAACACCAAATCAGCAGAAAAAAGGCAATGAGTGCACCAAGTTTGAAAATAGCTTTTTTGCAATTGGCGAACTCCAAATTAATGTTATTATAGTTGACATTACTTACGGACACAGCACTGGAAGGCTACCCAATCTCTGAAAAAGGATTATCCACTTGCTGAAAAACATGTTCAAGTATACTATTTTTAACCAAAGTAGCTTGTTCTGGCCGACCTGCATGATCACCAGGTCCCGTTCGATGACATGAACCACTCCATTCATGGCGGGAACCGTTTGAGTTTCCGGGCTGTGAAAATGAAAAAATGGAAGGTCTCCCAAAGCCTTCTCTAATTGCAGCAGCAATAATTGTAGTGAGGTGCGCAGAAAAGTTTGCAAACTTCTCTGGTACTGAGTGGGTTGTCACATTGTATCAAGGTAATAAGGTATTGTAACAAGGTATCCTGTGAGATGTCCTCTGAAGCCATCAAAAAGGCACAAAAGTGACAAACTTCATGACACCCATGCAGACGGGAACTGAAAGTTTAACTGCTGAATCCTACACTAAGGCACTGTACGAGCACATCCACTCATGCATGAATCGTGCCATCCCAAATAGAACCAAAATGCTCTCATCCAAAAAAAGGAAGCCAATCTGGTGGTCCCCTGCCATAAACAAACTTTACAACAAAAGGAAGAAACTTTTTCAGAAAAGAGGAAAATCCCAGGATGCAAAAAACTCCCTTACTAGCCTCAGTAAGAAACTGAGATGCCTCATAAAATCCTCCAAAGCTAGTTACGAAAATAAAATTGCCAAAGATTCCAAAGACAACCACAAGGCATTCTATAGCTATGTCAAGAATCTAAATGGCAATGCTCAGATCTGCTCTGAGCTAAAATAGAATGGCATTAAATATACTGATCCGAAGGATATTGCCAATATCCTGGCAGATCGATTCAGTGCCAACTTCACCCCCCTCTCACCCCCTAAATGGCCCATCTCAATACCGAAAGATTGCCAAATTCCAGTAATAACGGCCACACAGGTGCAAAACGTACTCTCTAAAGCCAAGAATACAGCATCCATGGGACCAGATGACATCCCAGGCTGTGTACTACATGAACTACAATATGAACTGGCACCTCACCTAAGTGTCATGTTTAATCATAGCCTTACCTCAGGTTTCATGCCCACTGAGTGGCGCAGAGCTACAGTTATCCCAATCCACAAGGTGGGATCTACCTTGGATCCTGGAAACTACCGTCCCATCAGTCTGACAAGCCTTATCTGCAAGGCCATGGAGCGTATTATCATGGAACTTATAAACAAAGACATTGGCAACCTTCAAACACTGGACCCCACCCAGTTTGGGTTTGTGAAGGGCTGATCTTGTCTCCTGAACCTGATTGACTTCTTTGAATCAGTCTCCAGAGCCATGGACAAGGGTAAGGTGGTCCACACAGCCTATCTAGACCTTGCCAAGGCCTTTGACACCATCCCCCACTCTGGAATCATAGATAAACTTACTAAGTTGGGCATTAATCCCTAGGTCACCCAATGGGTTGCTAAATGGCTTACTGATAGAACCCACACTGTAAAAGTAGCGGACTCCAAATCCAGCTCCAGACAAGTGACAAGTGGAGTACCTCAGGGTTCAGTCCTGGGGCTGCTCTTGTTTGGCATCTACTTCTCTGAAGTACAGGTCAACACTAAGGGACTCTGGCTAACAAAGTTTGCAGATGACTGCAAACTGGGAGCCATTATTGAATCCCCAAATGATGTGGATACTCTACAAAAGGGCCTTACAGAAACAGATGCTTGGTGCCAGAGCCATGGGCTCAAGCTCAATGCCAAGAAATGTATTGTTATCCCCTTTGGGAAAAAACATGTATCCATGAATTACCATATAGGTGGCACTACACTAAACACAGAAAGTGTGATAAGAGACTTAGGGACACAGGTGGACAGTGGTCTCACCTTCGATAACCACATCGCCACAACAGTCAGGAAATCCTTCTATGTGGCACACCTCATCACGAAGGGCTTTTCATCCAGAAAAAAGGAGGTCATTATCCCACTGTACTCATCCCTCATTAGACCCATTATAGAATACAATGCCCCATTTGGTATGTACCTCTCAAGACATCTGCAACAACTGGAAAGGCCTCAGAAATACCTCACTAAAAGAATCACAGGCCTAAAGCAGATGCCCTACGCTGACCACCTTAAAAAACTCCAGCTATACTCTGTGACATATCGTCTACTCAAATAAAAGGATACATGTGTATATAAAAAATATATACATCTGTATCTCCTTTCATCTGTAAGAAACATTTGATATTGATAGTTTCATTTAAACCTGGTGCATGATCAGCAACCATGTGTATCTGTCAAAAACATTCCTTACATTCAAGTAAGGTTTTAAAATCATCTGAAAAATAATCATCGGCAACACTATCAAGAACAAAAAAAAGAAAACTTTTTATCTGCATGCCTAGCCAAAGCATTAGTAAAATCCTTCGTTTTAATGGCCAATTGATGTTCATAAATTCTACATTTAAGGCATCTAATAGTCTTCCCAATATAAAAACTGGGACATGAATGACTCATAGCCGCATATACTATATATTCACTATTGTATGTGTAATAGCCCTTGACCCAAATGGTCCTATTCATGTGACTAAATCTAACTGAAGAAGAATTAATGATAAACCTGCATTCTCTACAGTTCTTATAGGAAAAACTGCCCTAAGTTTGTAAGACACACCCTCTGTTTTGACACACCTCTACATGGTATCCTTCAAGTGTTTCAAGATTTATATGAAACTGATTTTAGAAATATAAAGTGTGATCACAAAATTTATAATTTAAATGAGGATGAACACAATGCTCTGATAACACTAAGTCAAAACAGAGAACTGAGAGTCATGAAAGCAGATAAAGGTGGTATGATAGTAGTCATGAACACAGCTGATTATATTCAGTCTATCAAAAACATGTCCAACAGTGATGTTACATACAAAAAGGTTGATTTAGCAGATATTAAAATGAGTTATTTAAAATTTGCTACAACTTTGTTTGACATGTTTTGTCAAGGTGAAATAGACCACGAGTGTTACCGTTTTTTACAGGTTGAGTATCCCAGGATGGTTGTGTTTTTTGGGCTACCAAAGGTACAACAAAGTTACATAAATCCACCTTTTAGGCCCATTATATCTGCTAGTAAGTCTAAGACTGAAACAATTTCTATTTGGCTGGACTATATTCTGAATCCTATAGTCCAAGCCACTAGATTTTATTTGCATGATTCATGGCATTTACTTGAGGTTTTGAAGAATTTGGTACCCCCCTCAGGGCAATTTTATTTTGCATCTTTAGATGTTAATTCTTTATATACAAGTATTAACCAAGAAGTAGAACTTGAATATTTGAGGGAATATTTGACCAACTACACTGATTTTGATAACACTAAGGTTAATGCAATCTGTTGTCTTATGGAATTAGTTTTAGACAATTTTTCAAAGTTTAATGATCAGTTGTTTAAACAAACATCTGGAGTGGCTATGGGGGTGAGGGTTGCCCCCACTTTTATCAACTTAGTCATGGCAAGTTGGGAAATTAAATTTTTAATTAACCACCCAAAGGCATACAAGGTCATTACTTATTATAAATACATAGATGATTTGTTTATATTATGGAAAGGAAGTTACAAAGAATTTGTTCATTTATTGTCTGATTTAAATAATACTACCAACTTTCTTAAATTTAGTATCAGTGGTTTTGGTGAGAGTTTGAACTTTTTGGATTTACATATGAAGTATGATTTTCAACACAATGTGTTCATTAGCAGTGTTTATAGAAAATCAGTTTTTGTCAATCAATATGTTCATAGAGATAGTTTACATCCTCTTCACATGAAGAAGGGAGTGGTTAAGGGCCAAATTATCAGGTTGAGTCGTTTGACATCTGACAACAAAATTTTTTTAAAGGAGCTTGTTAAATTAAGATTGTTCTTTGAATTTAGAGGCTATGATCAATGTTGGCTTAAAAGAATAGAAGAAGTTATGGTTTGAGTTATGGTGTTGCATGTCCTGTTTTAAAGGCTAATAATAACAACCTGGTTCAAGCCAGTAGTAGTCAAACTAGGGACCTAGGTGACAATTTTTCCTGTGCCTTCCCTCTGCCTATAGTGAATGAAATGTGGATCATAAGGGACATTATTATGAATAACTGGAAAATTTTATTAGGAAATACTGATTTAGTCAAAATTGTAGGAATGTGACCAAAATTACTTTCAAGAAAAAAGTTAAAATTAAGAGTTTGCTAGAATTTGGAACACAGAATCAAAACAGAGGGTGTGTCTTACAAACTCAGGACACTTTTTCCTGTAAGAACTGTAGACAATGCAGGTTTATTATTAATTTGTTTTCAGTTAGATTTAGTCACATGAATAGGACCATTTGGGCCAAGGGCTATTACACATGTAATAGTGAATATATAGTATATGTGGCTATGTGTCATTTGTGTCCCAGTTTTTATATTGGGAAGACTATTAGATGCCTTAAATGTAAAATTTATGAACATCACTTGGCCATTAAAAAGAAGGATTTTACTAATGCTTTGGCTAGACATGCAGATACATGTTTAAAATTTAAAAGGTTTTCTTTTTTGTTCTTGATAGTGTTTCAGATGATTATTTTTCAGGTGATTTTAAAACCTTACTTGAATGTAAGGAATCTTTTTGGTAGATACACTTGGTTGCTTAACGTGCACCAGGTTTAAATGAAACTATCAATATCAAATGTTTCTTATAGATGAAAGTAGATGCAGATGTATATTTTTTTACATATTTTATCATTTTTGTCTTTAATAAGTGATTTGGAATGTATGCTTATTGGTCTATTTAAGTCATGTGATATGTCTGAGTGCTATTTGTTATTGTTCTAGTGGGTGTGTTAGAGTTTTCTGAAGAAGTTCATGCTAATAAAGTGAACGAATGCGCTAAGTGCTGGTGTCCGTGTTCTTGTTCCATTAGAGGGTTAATACGAAACCTGTTATTCTAGCAACTTTCTAAGTCTATAAGAGCAATATTTAAAATATATCCCTATTTTTGGTCTTTTGTCCCACCATTATTTTAGGCTTTGTCCAGATTTCTTGTCCTAAGAGGTTAAGAGGTATGGTCTGAAGCATTATAAATGGTGGATTCATTCATGCTAACTCCAAAAAAGGCTACAAGTGTTCACCTCAAAACTATATATATGCACAGTTCAGTGGACTTCGTGTATAATTCTTGTAATAATTAACATGAATTACATCTTTCTTTCCTTCTTTACAGTGCACTTTATACCCTTTGAACACAAGACGCTTCCATGTAATTTCAAAACAATAACAAAAACTCACTTGTTAATGAAGTTTATGGTTAAGGTACAGAGCACAATTTGACATAGTCATAGCGGTACAATAACTTAACTGATGAGTACATAAGTGATTATCAAGTGTACCATACATAACGATACAGCAGTGACCAGCATAAAATGCCATTGTAAGTCAATGCTGGGCAGAGAAGAAAAATTATATGGATACCTACTGCAGTGAGGTAGCAGCAGCTGGTACTGTTTAAGAGTCATGACTGACGTGACATATCTTGATGCTGTATATATACACTTGTGCAAACACACACGTATACATGCATGCACACACAAATGCGCGTGCACTCGCACACACATGCGCACGCACACCCACACACACACACACAAAATGATGTTACCATCTCTCATTTGAAAAGTGAAAGTTGTAGATTTGGCAAGACGGTGGCAGTGTGTCTCACTTGTAGGTACACAGCTCTGATCAGTTAATTGAGAAGCAAGGACTTAAATACAGTTTTCATAGCTGATTTGTAAAAAAGTAAAAACAACACTCAGAGGCCACAGATGTTAATTAGGAGCAAACTGTGTCCTGAACAACCTAACTATAGCTTGCCTGTTCATCTTTTGAAATAAGTAAAGTGAAGAGGGTAACAATACAAGCCAACGCTTAGAAAACAAACACAATGACTTGCTATGATCTTTGATATTTGCCCCAGACCAAGAGGGAGGAAAAAAAGAAACTCTGGCATGCATTTTTCTGATAAACTAACTCATTGTTAGAAGAAAACAAGCCCCTAAATCTCAGCAAGGAATTTATGGATATTCAGAGTGAATGAGTGAATACAGCAGTTGCAATGAATCTGCCATTGCTAACCAGGTTTCAGGTCAGCAGTCACAGAGAACTATCACATAGGAGACTGTATCCACTATGAAAAAGGAACATTCACCATTAGGCTTAATTAAACAGTCAATGCAAATGACTTCTTCTGTAGTCAACACCACAGTCAATCAGTTAGTAGAGAAACTATCAGAATTTGAAAAAAAGTTCATCAGATTTGGAATGTGACAGTTATGCATTAACTATATGAACTGATAAAGTACAAAAACTGAACCATGCTTTCAAAAATTCATTCATTGATTTAGAAGGTCAGTCTAGGAAGGTGATATTATAGTTAGAGGTCTCCCTGAGGAAATTACTCAAAACACTTGGCTCATTTATATAGGAAAAGTTTTACAAAGATTGCAGGTTCCCCTTCAGCTCTTCCAATGTTTGTTGTGATCTGAAATTGTAGTGCCCTTTGCCTTCCTCCTCCCCCAAAAAGCAGTGTACCAGGACTGCATATGTTAAACTTTAACATTTATCTGACTTTTTTCAAGTACTGTGAGTATCTAAGAAATAAAACACATTTACCTGGAATGGTACAAAATTTAGAATCTTTCTAAGGGCATATCTTAAGAGGAACCAAATGGCAGTAAATGTGCAAATGATAATTAAAGTGGCACTATCCCTCAACAACTTCATTCTCCTGGAAAGGGCCAGACTACAAACAGGGCAATTCCTTTAGGTTAAAAGAAATATGCAAAGAATTTTTTAATCATGATTGATTTATCTGTACATGAGTGCCTGTCAGCATATCTTGCTCATATATTATGTGCATATTATTCCTTAATAAGTAAGTAGCATTGCTTTGTTAGAGAATGACAGGTTAAGATATTGAACTATTGTACAACATATTAGAAGATCTCAACCTATTTTCTAACAATGGTTTGATTTTTTCCTTTATCTTTGCATTAAAAATGTAGGTTTGCTGTCATGATGTGATATATGTAACTAATCTGTTTCTATCTTATATTTGTAATAAAAATGTAATGGGTTCTGCTGTCAAAGATAGCCAAAAATGCATTTTCTTAATATCATTTTGAATATTACTAACAAGATGTGTGTTGGTTTAAGTTGCTCTTGTGGCTGGTTGTAGTTCTTTGTTAACCAGAAGGCTATTTACTTTATATTTCCACTACTGGCACATGTCTGTAATGATCCCTTTTTAGTATATCTATTACTATTTTTCATCTAAAGCAAATACTCCTCAAGTCAGAGGAATAAATAAGGTTATTGAATGAGTTATGGTGGGATAAGGGGCTTTATAGTACATGGAGTTATATCACATCCTCATGTTGCAGTGGTTTGTTAAAAAATATATGCTTAGTGAAAAGCTTTATAGACCTCTCTATAAACTGCAAAATTAGGCTGTTTGGTTTTTGACAAAAATTGTGTTGCCCACTCAGTAGGGGACAGAGTTTTATAGGTATGATTATAATAAGAATTGTAAGACTTTATGGTTATTTTGAGCCTGGTGGTGTGCAGCAGTGTATTGAATGAAAAAAAGTATGATGCTTTTATAGTTGAAACAACTTAACATAAAATTTGTAGTAGATGCATTAGGCAGTTCCTGAATTATAGTTGATGATTGTTTTATTCTCTTTAATGGTATATATAGCATACTATTAACACAATTGATCCCTAGTTATTTGTTTGCAGGGCGGGTATATCACACTGGTCCCACCACTAATATTAACATGAATTACCTACGTTAGTAATAAGTAAGAGATCGATACAAATCAACATGACTGCTATATGTGTTTAGGTAAATTTGCCATATTGGATTACATTTATAGTTGTAAGAGGTAAAATTTAACTTTTCTTCTTTTGGTATTTATTGGATTGCAATCTTCCTACAGAGCATGTAAAAAAGGTGAATCATTTTTGTTCCTTCATGTCTTAATCTGCATTGATATGCCAGGAACACAATTAATATCTGAATAAATATTTTATGATATTATGAAAATGTATTATGATAATCATAACTAAACTACTTACTGGATTTATGATCTTGGACAATGATTCTGTATATGCATTATTGTCCATAGGTGGTTATGAAACTCCTTTTCTGATAATATAATTAATGCAGTGCAGTGCATGTGTTATTGACATTGTGTATCAAAGGTCTGCGGAAATAGTCTGATTCCCAGATTCTAGCTCTGTCAAATTGTTGTAATTTTTTATCCAGTGTATTTCAGATCCATATCTAATGCTAGGATTCATGTGTGCTTTCTAGTCTGACCTGCACTTCCTCAATATGCACTACATTCTTATAGTGACCTGGTCTGAGGTTATATACAAAGAATGATAGGAATACAAATGCTGAGCTATCCTATGTGTGTTGGTCTCCAACTTTGAATGTTATCTTAATATCTTGAGTTATAGCTTATTTATTATGTTATCGTGTGTACACTTCAATTACAATTTATTTCAATATATTAAACAGACGCTTTTTGAACTGGTAATTATAGGGTGATTGCTGGTCCATTTTAATCCATTATAAAATGAAAATTCTTTACAGAGTAGTAAGTGTAAGGAACAAATTCTTCTACAAGCTGTGTTTGACTGTGAGTTGAGAGCTTATCAATATAGCTAGTGCCTAACCACTCTAGGAATCAAGAGTTTTTCTACTGTAAATACTTTAGTTAATGAAATGTATTATAGGTTTTTCTTCTCCTCTCTTTCATTTATAGCTGTATAGCTATATGACTGGATTAGGCCCAAGATGGGGGGCACCAAGAGTAAGATTAACTATTGACATCAACATGTGTATTTTTCCTTATTCAAATAAGGTTTGGGTCGAGTAGTGAAATATTCAACAATATCTCTAGGAACCTTATAAGTGATTAATAGCCTGTCTGTTTATGTAGAGGTTTAAATGAATTTCAATATGCTGTAATACCAAATCCAACTAGATCCTTGCAGCTAGAAACTTTATCTGTTTGACAGATATATAACTTTCAAATTAGCATCTTGGAAACTCAATGATATTCAATCAATTTCTAAAAGAATGTTTTTGTGCTTGTTATATAATACAGATTCTAATAGAATTTGCTTACAAGAAACTCATATGGCTGAAAAGAAGTTGGAATTCATTGAAAAAAGATGGTTATCAAGTATTATTCCTGCTGGAAATAACATTAATATTAGTAGGGTATCAATAATTATTAAAAGGGTTGGTCTTCTGCAATTTGTTAAGATGTACCAGGATCCTAATGACAGATTGTCTCTATTCTGAATTTATGCTCAATGTTATAAACAAATCAAGTTTTATTTATTTGTTACATCTGTTATTGGCTATATTTAATCAATATCAGGTAATGTTGACTAGATAATGAAATTTAATGATGAGTTCTCCTTATCACTGGTGCAATGCTTCTTTAAAGCTAAAAACAGACACAGGATGTTATTGGAAATAATGGTAGCCTATAAAGTACCCATAGCCTGCAATTTGTATGCCCACCCCCACCCTGTAGAGCTTTTATTTCATGGCCCACAATTCATGGGTGAGGCTACATTTTCTTACTTTTAAATCTATGATTTCCTACAGAATTAAATATGGAACAAAACCTATAATGTTCCCTAATCATTCATTGATTTCACTCAGAACTGAAGCTCAGAATAATAATGTTATTATTTTAAAATTGAACATAAGATTTGACTTTACTATCTTTCTTAATCATGAAATTGATGAAAGACTCAATGCTGAATTAGATCACTTCTTGTCAACCTCATTGGATGGCAATATCCCTTATGTTTCATAATGCATTAAAAGTAACAACATATTATTCTGCCACTTATATTAAGAATAACTGAAATGAAAAGAATAACAGAATAAAACATTTGGTGAACAAATCACAAGGTTAGATAATTAGATGCACATTAAGGATACAACATGACAAATTAAAATCATTAATGGATTTGCAATATCAATTGAAAGTGATCCATCTGGAAAATTTGTTTTCATTAAAGTCTAGAATTTATGCAAAATATGCAGACAATAGCAGTGTTAGTTACAAATGTTAGACACAATTCTTAAGCTAAAGTACTCCTCTGCCAATTTAGCCCCAACAGTCAATGGTGATACAATATATTCTCACTCCAAAGATATTCTTGAAGATCCAAAAGAAACGGTCGTACCAGCAAACAGGAGTGAGTGTCCAAAACTGTTTATTAAACCAAATATCACAAGCGCTTTCACCCTATCTCAATTGTAGGGCTTGTGATATTTGGTTTAATAAACAGTTTTGGACATTCACTCCTGTTCGCTGGTACGACCGTTTCTTTTGGATTATAGTTTTGGTGGTACGGTCTGTTTCTGCTTATTTTATTCTATATTCTTGAAGATGCCTACACTGCATAAAAACATGCCATTCCTCTACAATTTCTCAAATGCTAGAAAGAAAGATGGATCAGCTTATAAATTCATTTCAACCTAAACGTGTTTTGAAAAATTACTGAAAATACAAAGGAAATAATTTTTCACAAAAGAAGCTGAAGATAACATGAAGCAGCCAAACTGGTGAAACCTGGTCCTGGTGGATGCAATGCACATTTATACACATACTTTAAGAGTAAATTATCTTACATTTTGAATTTATTGTTCAATTCTTTAAGAAAGGAAGACATTATCATTATTTAAATCAGTTGAGAATTATTTTATGAAAAATCAATCCCATCGAAATTAAACACTCTCCTCTAATTTCATTAATGAGTCTTGACATAAAAATTATGTGTATGTTTTAACTAAAGTATTTAAAATCCTAACTGATTTTCCTGTTGCAAATTTTTACTTAGGATTTATGCTGCTTACACAAACACAATATACCTCTTGAATTGCTAACTCAGCAGCTGTAATTTTTATAAATAAACTGTTTTCTATTTGATGCAGGCAGACCACTTCAGGTGAATGCCACCTTTTTAGAAAAGTTATTAAACATAAATTTGTCACTATTCTGTAGTATTTCACTGCATTGTATAGCTCAGCTTCTGTTTGCTTTGTGACTGATAGCCTGGTCTCATCTGTGATGAATATTTCTGCAGGTACAATATGAGAGTTTCTCTATATACATAGCTTTTTTATACTTTCTTTGGAACCTGTATTCAATATAATCTCTCACAACCACTTAACAAAAGGAATTTATTGTGGTGGCTCTACATATCAACTTACATAAATTGCCAATGATGTTATTTACCCTCAGAACCCTACAATAGTCCTGGGACCCTTGTTAAAGAATATTGAAGAGTATTACAAGGTTTTAAAGTACAAATTAACCCTAAGTAAATCAACACTGTTTCTTTTAGAACAGTCTTTGAACATTATAGAATTATAAAAATAAGTTTCAAATTCAAGTACCCATAACGTTTACTAAATATCTAGGTTTATATTATAGATCAAACCCCAATTTTTCTCAAATGTAAATTTGCCTGTGTCACAAGTGATAATTCAATAAAGGTGTTTAAAAAAATTCTGCTCCAATTTCTAACTTTATTAATAAACTTCAGTGTATCCATTTAGATATAGAAAGATGGATTAAATTTATGTTCTGCTGGCAAAAATAATTTTCAGTAAATTATTTTATTTTTATAAAAGCATTTTCCATATCCATGTCAAAGTCTTTAATATGGTAGACATATTATTTAACTCCTTATGCAATGATAAAATTCCAAGATTATAAGTTAATAAAATTATGGAAGTAAAGATTAAAGGTGGGTTAAAAATTCCTAGCTTTAAGTTGTATTAAATGTACCCCACCTTATTAAATTGCTGACATTTTCAGGTCATTTAATGCATCATCACCATGAGTTAAAAATGTGACTACACAAACAAAAAAGTGCAGCTAACTCACTATCACTTTCAGGATATCATGTCAGTACTGTTTAAAGGACTTTCTTCAGTTGTAAGTCCTTTAACTGTAGATCTTCATAACTGATCTCAAAAAATGTGGTTTAATAATAGAATTTAAACTTTACCAAAACTTAATGTGTAGCCTAAATGTAACTATTGGTAACTTGTCTCCCAAAAGACATTTTTTTTCTTAAAAATTTCTTATACATATTTACATGAACACTGCTTCAAAACTAGTGACACAAGGCATATTAAATTTGGATTATTTCTGCAGATGAAGCTTATGAAATTTGTTGTATGTAACTATTTCTCAATGGTCAGTGTTGACCAATAACCGATGTAAAGACTTAGACATTTTAGTGATATTCATCCTTCCAAATGCTTCTTATAAATTGCTAAAATAAACGTTATAAATCCTTTTTATTATCTATTTATCTCAAGGTAACAATTTGATTAGTATCTGTGTATTCTTAATGTTCAATGAGAAAATGCTGATTTAGAAAAATACACCTTAGTTAGTATTATCTCAGCTTGGGTACATTTTTTGTAGTCTACAGTTGGGTAGATCAGTCTTGGATCAACTTTAAAACAAGGAGATATTTTAGTCTTCCTGCCCTCAAATCATGGAAATAGTCCATCCCTTTCAGTCACTGTTAGATAAATTTTCTAATATGAGTTTCAAATTTTGCAGCATTTATAATTTAGTGTTATAGTAAGTTGAATGGATGATATGCTTTACATTGAGAGAATGAATAGATACATGTGATCTATAATCTAGATAGATTTCCCTTAAAAATATTAAAGATGGACTTTTATCCTCAACTGAGTCAAGACAGTGTTTATTCTTAATATAAATAACAATTGTATTGTAACATTTAGCTGCTATCAATAAGCACTCCTAAAAGCCCTTGTTAAATGCTCCTCCAGTAATCTTTACATCCATAGTTTTATTCAGGTTTAGTCTTGGAACTGTATGTTCCATAATCAGGTTGTATAATAGTGTGCTGTTTATGATTTTAAATTTTCTGTTGTGATCTCTTTTGCGTTATGCTCCTACAAAAATTTAATAAAATTGACTGCTAATAAAAGAAAAGTGAGACTTGGGTCACAGAACGTTCTCATGAAGGAAGTTATGAATGAAAATGACATAACAGGTGAAAGCATTGCACCTGTGCAATATGACAGAAAGATATGCAAAGGGATCTGAGTGTGTTTGCTTGTTAAGGAATACTAGGGGCCACCTGAGGTGTGACCTTAGGAAAAGCCTTTTATTTATTATTTTATTTTATTTTTTGATCAGCCAAGGTAGTATGGTACTGCATGCTGGCTTCAGAGTTTAAAAGATTAACTTGAGTGTATGTCTGTAATGTATGCTGGCTAGTGGTTTGGTCAGCAGCACGTAGAGTAATTTCTGCTGGCTATTCTTGATCTTTTAAACATCTTCCCCTCCACAATCTCTCTATAACCAAGTTGAGCAATCACAGAAACATACACTTCTGCTAAAAACATAAACATACTCAGACAGTCTCCTCTTCTAGTTCTGTTTTTCCTCTTCTATTTTCTTCAGCTCTATCTGTCTGATTCTATTTCCCTTCTATTACTTAAGCAGATACTCTAGGCTAATACAGTTTCTAAATACATCTATAGTATGCATTTACACAGATATTTTACCAGTTACAGATAGACAGATTTACTGACTTTATTAATATGTTAGACCCATTTACATGTGCATGCGCCCCAACAGTTCATTAAACTAATATTCTTTATGAGTGACAACTGGGTATTCTTAGATTATGCAATAAAAATTAAAAGTGGAGAGTGTTATTATTATAAGATTATGATGCACATTTAATGCAATGGAACACAACATATTGTGAATTATTTCAATTTTATGTTTATATATGGTGACTATGTAAGTGACCTGACCCAAAATGGACTTATATGAGAGTTTATTTAGCTCCTTCCCAGGAAGTACTGATTGATTATCTAGGCTAAACATTTTATTTTTGATACAGTTGTGCTTGCTTGCTTGATGTGTTTTTCAATTGCTTTCTAAGGACACAATAGTTTTGCTCATTTGTCTTTCTGTAAAGACACAGCACTTTGTCTCTTGTTTTATTTGCCATTACATCTCAATGATAAACCAGAGCAACTAGTATTTTGCTTGTTTTGTGCACCAAGGGGCATATTTATTTCAAAGGGGCAGGGGAACATTTCAGTGTTTTAAAACAATGTAACTATATGATTGTTTTGTGAACAGAATCCAATTAAGAACTGTTTGGATTTAGATCAGAATTTATTAATATTGGCTGCCTGTGGCCTAGATTTGAAAGTGAAGGTGCTATGGATTACACAGTGGTAACATTGCTGTGAGGCTCTTACAAAAATGTTGTAAGCCTTGTAAATATTTTTGTCAATATCCATTTTATGATATCATTTTTAGTGGGGGAATGAGTTTTGTTGGGCAAGTAATAACCTGTGTGGCACTGCAATCTGTGTAGACTTCACTGATAGTCAATCTATTCTGTTTAGTGATAGACACCAACAGAACTCAACAGATATTACTGTAAATAGTTTAAAAGTAAAGGATTTCACTATAGGAAGTTACAGTGTAAAGGATAAGGTAGAGTTATAGCAATGGGATCAGTATGCATTTTCTGATATCACTAAGAGTGTAGGAGGAAAAAGGCTGACTATACTGCTTGAGGCCTTTATTATTTTCGTATTATTTTTTGAAAAGTAAGACTGTGTCCACAGCCATTCCAAAATACATAAATGAAGGATATGTTCCACTGTTAAGAAAACAGCTTGAGTCTAGATAAGGCTCTCAGAACCATAATGTTGGTTTTGTTTATGTTGATGGGGAGCCAACACCAGAAACTCATAAGTTGACCTTGACCCAAAAACGCATGCTCTAAAAGACTTTTAATGTGATTGAGTGTTGGTCTGCCATAAATTTAACCATATCAGGAGTTTATATGATAGTGTTAAGAAGAGAAGGAATTAGTAAACAGTGTAAACAGTAGGATTCCAAAATAGGTCCTTGAACAAGTACAGTGAAATAATAAGAGTGAAAGGAACAGAAATGGAAGGTGGTTGCACACATCTTTCTTATGTAGTTACACATGCTTCATGAGGATCAGATGGCAACGTTAGTGTCTAGTTTAGCAAGTAGGGTAATGAGAATAGAAGCTGGTAGGAGATTTAACTGAAGGCTTTTCAATAGTCTACAAATAAAACAAACCCTAGTCCATTTGTCTTTTGTATATGACTAAGTAAAGACAAAAAAGTGCTCACCTGTATTAGGTATCATCTGGCATTCTGGCACCTCCCCTGCTTGTGGACATTAGAAGGTAATAAAATAAGAAATAAAATCCTATGGTTACCTTTTAAGGCCATGGGAGCCAGTCATGTCTAGGTACACACTGGCTCATAGTTGTCCTTGTAGTCTTCTTATAAAATTCTCTCTTTAGCCAAGTCCAAAGTTCCTTCCAGTAGGGCTATAAGGAAGAAAATGTATGGTCGGAGTAGAAACCAGCTGGTTATGTTATGTTCCATGAAGAAAAGAGAGTGGAGATGGTTAAATGTAGTTCAGTCCTTTACTGAGTCATGTTAGACAAATGAGCACTGTCTGTTCAGAAAGTTCTGGTAGCGGTTGGAACCACAGTAGCCTTGCACCATGACTATATTTGGTTCCTTTCCCTCAAGAGAGTCTTAACTGCCGATACTGCATTTTAGCTTCCACCATTAGGTTAGTCCCAATCTGCTCCCAGTCCACATTACCCATTTCTGAACTTTTTGGAAGAGTTCCCTTCTATATTAATAATGACCAGGCCAGGATCAAATAGCATATTCAGCAACATCCTGGTAGCTTTACAGCTCTGAGGGATATTACTCAAACCATGTCAACCATTTCCAATAGGAATTGGATACCTGGCCCTTGTGAGAGCAGTATTAATTTGAATAAGATTGCTGTCTTCCTGTTTCTTCCAAATCGTCTTAATCAGATTGTCTTCTGCTTTCCTGCATGTGCCCAAACCACCACAATCTGATCTCTTTGACCTTCTCTGCAATTGGAGCTACTTTGGCTACTGTCTGATGTCCTCATTTCTTCATCTGTCCCATAGCATGGTTCCAAATGCCTGAGTCAGGCACTGCATTTCCATCATCTTTAGCTTCCTCAGCTGCTCTGCCTTCACTGCCTAGGGTTTTGTACCATACCATAGTACTGATAGCACCACCATTTTGTACACCTTACTTTTCAGCTTCTTTGGCATTCTTCTGTCACACAGTACCACCCCTGATACTCTGTACCAGTCATCTGCAGCAGCTCTGATTCTAGTTTTGATGTCATCATTCAGACTTTCCTTTTTCTCAACCACCCCTCCTAGATAGCTGAAGTTAACCTGTACCACTAACTGTTTTCATCAAATACTCTTCAACCAGAAGAGGCAACAGCATGAGATAGAGCATAGTGTTATGTAAAGTTATTATGTCTTATGTTTATTCTTCAGTAAATGCATATTAACTTGTAATTTCTTAACAAATGAGTCAAATAAAATGTTTATAATATATTTATAACAAAGGAAAACTGAAAAAACAGATGTATGATTATGCAAGATATAGTTTCACATAAGTAGTTGCTTTATATTTCAAGTGTCTTACAATTTGCATTCTATTATTAAACTGTAGTGTACTGGCAGATAGTTGAAGTCAAAATAAGTTCTGAAGGAGTTAAAGGATGTTATGTTGTTATGTTATGTTATGTTATGTTATGTTATGTTATGTTATGTTATGTTATGTTATGTTAGGTTATGTTAGGTTATGTTATGTTATGTTATATGTTTGAAAGTTAACAAATGATGTCAGGTATCCGTGGAAACCAGATTAATCAACAGTATTCTCTGGCTGTGGGATGCCTGTGAGATAGTGTGTACTGGTACCAAATATTACAAAGTTGAAGGGCAAGACATCTTAAACACAGGTGGTCTATGTATTACAAAGGCATATTTGTGAAGTGTTTACATGAAGCTGTAAGTGAGGATCATAACAATATAAAATATTTAGAAATTAAATGATTCATTAAAAGCAATGTAACATCAGAGTTCTGAATGCATAAAATTGATAAGAAAAAGTATATAATTAAAGTTTTTCCTCTATTCTTTCAGACGACTTATCTGAAAATGTTAGTAGGCAGTCTCCCAGTGCTGTTTATGGAATAAACAAGTACTCTGCACATCCTGAAGCATTATTCTTGACTGAGACTAAAAGATAAAACTCTTTGTTATTTATTTGTGAACTGTAACATTTGGTGCCATGACTTGGATTCTGAACTTTGGTATTACTGCAGAGCAGTTTGGAATACATTACAATGGCCAAGCACAGAAAGTTCTTCATGAATTCCTTACTGCTTTATATGGAATAGTCAGATATTCAGATATATAACTATTCAGGCTATGTAGATATGCTAGACTAGGTGGGGAAAATGGATTTGTGAGAAAATGTTTTTTTCCTCTCTTAGATAATTGTAGTTAAAAGAGTGGAATGAGTGAATAACTGTTTTACTGAATGATTGAGTTTGCTTTTAATAATGGGAGGACCCCACAGGAAATAAGAAAAAGTCTATTAATGTGTATCTACATACAACAAAAAAAAAATAAATGAACACAAGGAGGCACCTTGTGTCGAGGGCAGTACCCTCAAGACTAAAAGTTAAGAGGCATGAGAGATGTTTTGTGTTGTTTAATGTATGAGTAAAAAGAAAGAGAGAGAAAAAAGTTAAAGTTAAGTCAAATTCATGAGCCTATAGTATGTTGGGACATAGGTGTGTGTGTGTGTGTGTGTGTGTGTGTGTGTGTGTGTGTGTGTGTGTGTGTGTGTGTGTGTGTGTGCTGATAAATAAAGTTTATGAGCCCAAAGCATGTTGGGACGTAGGTGTGATAATGTGAAAGTACCCTCAGAGGGTCCAAAAGAGTGGTCAGTTCTGGACACAGTACCTATCCACCCCATTATCCTGATCACAATGCTGGAGCTGTAAATTTTGAGGTTGTGATGGGATGAAAGCAAGGGGGTGCTGTGAAAAAAGGCTGATCAAAATCTTTCTTCTGTCATTGCACAATGACAGAATCCCCACGCTTTCTTCCCTGAATGATGCGTGAATTAATGCAGTAATTTTTCTTTTCTGAATTACCAGAATCCAGGATCTATAAAGTAAGTCTTAATAGGGAAAATGGGAACAAAGTTTAGCAACTAGGATCAAATCCCTTTAAAGGAAACACCTGCATATTTTATGTATCATAATTATGGAAAGAAAAGCTGTAAGTATTTAAATGCATGAGCATGCTTTTGGTGTAGTACACGATTTTGGTCACATTTGGAAGCATGGGAGATTCTTAACTTCTGCAGGAACTCAGATTAAAAATTATTTTTACTTCAATGCTCTTTTAAATGCTCTTTTGTTACCTAAAGATTTAGCAGTAGTTCATAGGTTCATAGGTTCATGGGTAGGTACTAAGCTATCTGCTCGAGGGCATTTATAAGCCTAGCCAAAATGTGTTGGCTTTTGCCTCCCTTTTAAATTAGTTTCCTGAGTCTCTGTCTAGCAGAGCCATTGAAGTGATCCCTGGGATGAATTTATGATTTCTCATCCACTCGTCAAGATTTCTCTTGAAGAGTGTTAGTGAGATGCTCTGCCTAACATAAACTGGGATTCTATTCCAGAGCGAGGGAAGTCTCTGGGACAGGAATATATCCCTCCAGCATGTCCTGTTTATTGTTGTGTTGAGGTTTAATTCACTGGAGTGTGTGGCTGTCAGAGATTTGGTTTTCTTGAGGTGGAGCATGCCCATTAATTCTGGGTTGGACATGGCCTTATACGTCAGGCAGAGATCACCTCTGTGCAGGCGGTAAGCAACTGAGTAGAACTGGAGTTTCTTTAGTCGAGCTGCATAAGGCATCTCTTTGAGGCCCATGATCCTCTTGGTGAGGTACTTCTGTGGCCTTTCCAGCTGTTGCAGGTGTCGAGTAAGGTACATTCCAAATGGGGGATTGTACTCTATTATGGGCCTAATGAGTGATGAGTAGAGGGGCACAATGACCCCTCTTGATCTAGATGTAAATCCTTTCATGATTAGGTGGGCTACATAGAAGGAATTTCTAACCACTTTGGCAATGTGGTTATCAAAGGAGAGGTTGCTATCTACCTGGGTCCCCAGGTCCCTAATTACATCTTCCGTACTTAGTGGATTACCACCTATGTGGTAATTTGTGGGCACTTTGTTTCTCCCAAAGGGGATGACTATGCATTTTTTAGCATTTAGCTTGAGGCCATGGTTCTGACACCAGGTATCTGTCTCTGTGAGACCCTTCTGGAGAATGTCTGTGTCTGCCAGAGAGTCTATTATGGCCCCCAGTTTGCAGTCATCTGCAAACTTGGTTAGCCATAGTCCTCCCGTGCTTACCTGTACCTCAGAGAAGTATATACCAAACAGGAGGAATCCCAGGACCGAGCCCTGTGGGATGCCACTTGTGACTGGTTTAGAGTCGGACATGGCACCCGCAACTCTGACCATGTGTGTTCTATCCGTAAGCCAGTTGGCAACCCATCTCGTGACACAGGGGTTAATGTTCAAGCTGGTGAGTTTATCTATGATGCCAGAGTGGGGAATGGTGTTGAAGGCCTTAGCGAGGTCCAGGTAGGCTGTGTGGACTACCTTTCCTTCATCTATGGCCTTGATAACTGTTTCAAAGAAGTCAACTAGGTTTAGGAGGCATGATCTGCCTTTAACAAAGCCGAGTTTGGTGGGGTCCAGTGTCTGAGGTTCGCAATGTCTCTGTTTATGAGATCCATGATGATTCACTCCATAGCCTTGCAGACCAGGCTAGTCAGGCTTATAGGGCAATAGTTCCCAGGTTCTGTTGTGGCACCACCTTTGTGGAGCGGGATGACTGTAGCTGTACACCATTCTTTGGGTACATAGCCTGTGGTAAGGCTGAGTTTGAACAGTGAATTTAGGTGAGGGTTTAATTCATTTTGGAGCTCATGTAAGACGCAGCCTGGGAAACCATCCGGTCCCATTGATGCTGTGTTTTTAGCTTTGGAGAGGGCTGTTTTTACCTGCTTGTCTGTGATGTCTGGGGCTCTGCATTCTTCTTGGATGGATACGGGCCCTTTTGGGGGTGGGGGGGTAAAGTTTGCACTGAACCTGTCAGCCAGGATGTTGGCAATGTCAGTTGGTTCAGTGTATTTTTTGCCATTTTGCACTAGCTCAGAGCATATCTGAGAGTTTCCACCTAGATTCTTGATATAGCTAAAGAAGGCTTTGTGATTATCTTTAGAGTCTTTGGCAATTTTTCTTTCGAAACTGGCCTTGCATGATTTTATGAGGGATCATAGTTTCTTGCTGATATTGATCAGTGATGCCTTTCCTTTTTGGGATTTTGCTTTATCATGTAATAGTTTCCTCCTTCTGTTGTATAGTTTATTTATGACTGGGGACCACCAGACTGGTTTCCTCTTTTTGGAGGAGTGAGTCTTTCTTTTACTTGGGATGGCTCGATCCATGCATTCCGGTAGGTGCTCATAGAATGCATTTGTAAAGGATTCTGCTGTTTGGACAGCATTATCATTTAGCAAGGGGGCTTGGAAACTTTCCACCTCAGTCTTGAGAAGTGAGAAGTTGGCTTTTGACAAGTTTTTCTCAGTGGTTTCCTTGACCGGGGGTGGGGTCGGGATGTGGATGTCCAGTGTGATTTGTTTATGATCTGATCTTACCAGTGAGGGGTTTACCTCTGGTGTGGAGCACTGATCCCCCATGTTGGTGATGATCACGTCCAATATGTTATCACCTCTTGTGGGCATGGTGAGCAGCTGTTCCAGGGCATTTGAATTTATAAACTCTAGGAAGCGTTGGGCAAAGGAGTTTGTACGTGAGTTGTTATCCCAGTCAATGTTTGAGTAGTTGAAATCTCCCAATATCATGGTGTTTGGTAGGACCTTTATATTTTCCAATGTTCTCAGGAATGCTGAGTGGGGGGTCCTGAGACAAGGTAGGTGATCTGTAGCAAGCTATGATCTGAAGAGCAGCTTTGCCCACTGTTAGTTGCACATGGATGGTCTCCGAGGCCATGTGCTGTGCTACTAACCTGGAGGTGTGGGTATCCTTTATGAAAATGGATACACCCCCCTCCTTTTGTATTTCGGTCTGGGTTCGAAGGCCGAAAGGTATGGTATGAGTTGTATCCTGGTAGTGCTGGGATGCTCTCTGGAGCCTTGAACCAGGTTTCTGTTACTGCACAGATATCGATTTTCTCCATGCTAAGGAGTGCCTCGAGTGCATGCATTTTGAGGTTTAGACATCTGGCATTGAGTAGCATTACCCTCAGTTTTTGGTTACTTGTGTTGTTTAGGGAGGTAGGTTTGTCTTTTGAGCCTTGCCTAAAAAAGGCACTATGGCAGTGGCAAGAGCCTTGGCTAGTATTTGAAAGCCTAAGGGTGACAGGTGAAAGCCATCTCTGGCGAAGCAGCATGGCTTGTCGAGCATGTCATCTCAGGCTGACAGACACTGGATCCCCTTTGAATGACATCAATAGCTTAGCCAGTTGTTAAAACTGATCATTTTATCTTTGTATTGTGGCATCATTCTTGGTGAGAGCAAGATGCTACTTAGGGTTAGGGTCATACCAGCCTGGGCTACATGATCAGAGAGCTCTTCTATGTCTCTTTTCATGTAGTCCAGGGAAGTACGTCTCAGGTCATTCACACCAACATGTACAATGACAGAGTCATATTTGTACTTGTTTTGGAGTGACCTGAGTGCTTGTGTTATGTGGCGGATCCTGGCACCCGACAGGCAGCTTACAGTAACCTTCTCCTTGTTCAGTCTAGTTCATCGGTTCATAGGTTCATAGGTTCATACTAAGCTATCTGCCCGAGGGCATTTATAAGCCTAGCCCATAGTTTTGTGGCTTACGCCACCCCTTTAGTTTGGAGAAACTATGCCCATTATTTAGCTGTGCCTCTGTCGAGCAGTGACACTGAGGTAATCCCTGGGGTGTATCTGCGATCTCCCATCCATTGGTCAAGATTCCTCTTGAACAAGGCCAGCGAGGTGCTGTGCCTCACATATACCGGGATTTTATTCCACAGCATAGGGAGTCTTTGGGTGATGAATCTATCCCTCCAGCACGTCCTATTAATAGCCGTGTCGAGGTTTAAGTCTCCCGCCCTTGTGGCTCTGACGGATTTAGATTTTTTGAGGTGAAGCATATTCATCAAATCTGGGTTTGACATGGCCTTGTATGTTAGGCAAAGGTCACCTCTGAGCAAGCGGTAAGCGACTGAATAGAGCTGGAGTTCTTTCAGTCGGACAGCATAGGACAGATGTTTGAGACCCTTTATCCTTTTGGTGAGGAACTTTTGTGGCCTCTCCAGCTGCTGCAAGTGTCGTGTCAGATACATTCCGAATGGGGCATTGTACTCAATCATTGGTCTGATGAGTGATGAGTATAGGGAGACTATGACCTCCCTTGATCTAGATGAGAATCCCTTCATGATAAGGTGGGCAATGTAGAAGGTCTTCCTAACTACTTTAGCTACATGGGTGTCGAATGACAGACTACTATCAACCTGGGTCCCCAGGTCCCTGATGACTTCTTCTGTGCTCAGTGGATTGCCACCTATTTGGTAGCTAGGGGTAACCTTGTTTTTCCCGAAGGGTATGACTATGCATTTTTTGGCATTTAACTTTAGGCCATGGCTCTGGCACCAGTTATCCGTTTCTGTGAGACCCTTCTGAAGGATATCTGTGTCAGATGTGTTTTCTACTATGGCGCCCAGTTTGCAGTCATCTGCAAACTTTGTCAGCCATAACCCTCCTGTGTTTGCTTGTACTTTGGAAAAGTAGATGCCAAACAAGAGTGGGCCCAGGACTGAGCCCTGTGGTACACCACTTGTGACAGGCTTTGAGTCTGACATGGCGCCAGCAACTCTGACCCTGTGGGTTCTGTCACTCAGCCAGTTTGCAACCCATCTTGTGATGTATGGGTTAACATTTAAGCTGATGAGTTTTTCAATGATACCCGAGTGGGGTATTGTATCGAAGGCCTTCGCCAGATCGAGGTAGGCTGTATGGACTGCCTTTCCCTCATCAATGGCTTTGGTGACTGTTTCAAAAAGTCAACCAAGTTTAGAAGGCATGATCTGCCTTTGACAAAGCCAAACTGGGATGGATCCAAAGTCTGCAAATTCCCTATGTCTTTATTTATGAGGTCCATTATGATCCTCTCCATGGCTTTGCAGATAAGGCTTGTCAAGCTAATGGGCCGGTAATTTCCAGGGTTGGTGGAGGCACCGCCTTTGTGAAGTGGGACCACAGTTGCAGTGCGCCACTCCCTGGGTACGTATCCAGAAGTAAGACTATGATTAAACAGCTGTCCTAGCTGTGGGTTTAATTCCTCGTTGAGTTCGTGGAGCACACAGCCGGGGACACCATCAGGTCCCATGGATGCTGTGTTTTTTGCTTTGGAGAGAGCAGTTCTCACTTGGGCGTTGGAGATGTTTGGGGGCTGCAATCGCTTGGTATAGATATCTCTCCTTTTGGGGAGGGGAGAAGTTTGCACTGAACCTGTCAGCCAGTATGTTGGCAATGTCTGTAGGATCAGTAATCTTCACATCATTTTGAACTAGTTCTGAGCATATCTGGGAGTTTCCTCCCAGGTTTCTAACATAGCTAAAGAAGGCCTTATGATTGTCTTTTGAGTCTTTAGCTATTTTTCTCTCAAAATTTGCTTTGGATGATTTTATGAGAGCTCTTAGTTTTTACTTATAGTGATCAAGGGTGTCTTACCTTTTAAGGATTTTGCTCTATCTTGTAGTAGCTTCCTCCTTTTGTTGTAGAGTTTGTTTATGGCTGGGGTCCACCAGACTGGACGCTTGCCTTTGGTACAAAGAGTCTTTGTTTTGCTTGGGATTGCCTTATCCATGCAGTCCTGCAGGTGCTGGTAGAAGGCATTTGTAAGTGATTCAGCGGCTTGAGTACTGTTTTCCTCACGGCTCGGGGCCTTAAAGGAGACCACACTAGTCTTTAGAAGTGTGAAGTCGGCTTCGAGAAGTTCTTTACTGTGGTCTTTTTATTTCAGGTGGGGGTGGGATGAGGACCTCCAGCGAGATTAGTTTGTGATCTGATCTCACCAGTGAGGGTATACTTCGGTGTTGAACATTGTGCTCCCATGTTCGTGATGATGAGATCAAGTATGTTTTCTCCTCTTGTGGGGATGGTGACTAGTTGTTCCATGGCATTTGAGTTTATGAATTCCAGGAACTTTTGGGCTAGGGTGTTTGGGCTTGAGTAGTGTTCCCAGTCTATATTAGGGTAATTGAAGTCACCTAGTATGATGGTGTTTGGTGATACATTTATCCCCTCTAGTGTTTTCAGGAAGGCCATGTGAGGTTCCTGAGTTTGTGAGGGTGGCCTGTAACATGCTACAATTTGCAGAGCAGTGAGTGGAACATCAGTGTGCCTGACAATAGAGTCACCTATTACTAGTGTATTGGGTGTGTTGTTAAGCCTTAAGGGCTGTGGTTGCATGGCACACTGACTCTGTGAAGTATGTGATACGTGGTTGTTGTTTGAGGGTGGGAGTTGCTTGGATGTCTGCTTTGGAGGTCTCTGCTGCTGAGGCAGATTTTTATTTAGAGCCTCCAAGTATGTTTTCGTGTATTTATGTGTATTGTTTGCTGGTGCATGTATGACTGGTGTATGTGAGACTGGAAGTGTGGTGCAAGGGTTTCCCTTTTCCTCCTGACTGACTGTTCCAGCCTTGGGTTGAGAGAGCTTGGCCTCTAGTTTGGCTGTATAGTTGCATCTCTCACATACATTTGTGTTTGTTGGAAGGAGGAGAGGGTTGTCTGTGTACATAAGGCAAGTGTAACATTGCCTCAAGATTCCCAGATTCACCAGCTGGACTGGAGAGTATACCTGAAACTGTCCTTTAGACATGCCTGTATGTGTAAATGAACTGTTTTACTGAGATGAAGTGTTAGCATTTATTAGTGCTTACTGAGAGCTTGGAGCAAGTGCTGGGCTGTAAAAGAATAGTTAGAGTGCTTTATTTGAGCGTTTGACTAGTTCTAAGGGAAAATTTGAATAGTTAAATGTAGTGACCATCAAAAGGGTATAGATGCTATTTCAAAGAGCAATAATTTGGCAGATCAAGCTGCTAAGCAAGTTGTAGAAGGACTTTGTGTAAATTTCATGTGATGTTATTGCAATACTCTAGCAGTAATGATGTGTTTGATTTTAAGAGAGTATCAATTTTCCAAGCTAAAGCATCACAGGGAGAAGTTTGGAGGTGGCTTAAAGACAGATGCAGTAAATCCAACAATGGGTTATGGTGACATCAGGATGGCCAGCTGGTGGTGCCTGCCTCCTTGCTACCTTACATGGTAAGGGCATATCATTTACCAGCCCATGCAGGTAAGACAGCTTTATTTAATCAAATTACCCAAAGTTGGTATGCCCCTCATGTCCCCTCTTTGATACTTCAGTATGTTAATAATTGTACAGTATGTTTAGAACATAATGTTATCAAAAATGCAAATATTAGAGCTGAATGCTTACCACCACCTTGGGGACCTTTTGTTAATGTGCAGCTGGACTTCATCCAGATGCCAAAGATCTGTAATTTACATTATATATTGGTGATGGTATGCAAGTTTTCTGCATGGGTGGAAGCTTACCCATATCAAAAGGCAGATTCTCTGACAGTTGTTAAGAAACTACTTTTTGAACTAATACCTAGATTTGGGGTACCTTGTGCTATCAGTAGTGATCAGGGAACACATTTTAATAATTCCCTGACCAGAGAGCTATGCAAGATTTCTAATACTAAGTTGAGTCTTCACTGTTCAAACCATCCACAGTCATCTAAATTAATATAGACGGTCAATAGGACCCTTAAAAATAAGATTTCAAATATTTGTGCTGAAACAAACCTTAAATGTCCCGAGGCACTTCCCTTAGCATTAATGAGTATGAAAAGTACATTAAATACTACAAGGAAACTGAGTCCCTATGAGATATTAATGGGGAGATCCATGGCCCTTGCAGCTACTCCCCCTGTGTCGAATGAAGAATGAACTCTAACCAATAATGTTATATTGTCTTACTGTGCAAAACTTATTAATTTCTTGCAGCAGTACCACAAAACTGTACGAGAAGCTCTTCCTCAACCTCCTGACCAGCCCTGTCACCAACTGCAGCCCAGTGATTTTGTTTATGCTAAAACTTTCCAGAGAAGAAAATGTTTGAGTCTGAAGTAAAAAGGCCCTTTCCAGGTCCTGTTTACCACCTTTACAGCAATCTGCTGAGCAGGACTACCACCTTGGATCCATTTATTGCATTGTAGAAAAACGTGTTGTGTGGGGGCCCCAGACGAACCATCTTTGTCAGCAAAGAAAGATCGAAGCAAGAAGGAAGAACCATCTGCCCCAGTGGAGTATTAAAAGAAAAAAATCAGCACAGGGGGCAGTCCGTAATGAATCCAGTGACAATAGGTACTTTTACTTTGTTTTTGTTGCTCTTTCCTTTTATAAACTGGTCAAGAAAAAATAGCTTCCTGTTGGTTCTTCAACAGTATGCTGTAGACTTAAATGTGATAAATTGTTGGTGTGTGTTTACATATACCTCATCATTCTAAGGCAGGGATTCCCATGATTCCAATCCATGCATGTCAAGTGATATTTGAAAAGGAATTTAGTTGCATTAATCTAACTTGGCATAATCTGACTTATTTTCAAAGGTTGTGTCTCTTCAGCTTGTAGCCACATGTTATGCCAGAAATGGGACTGTACCAGTGGAAACCAGTAGATGCAATGATACTAGACATGAAATTGTGTTAAACTCTTTATACTTAAAAAGCTATGACTGGGGGCATGGCATGGGCATGATAGAGGATCGTTACTACATTTGCGGTGATCTTGCCATCACATGGTTGCCTACAAACTGGTATGGTTGTTGTTTCATAGGCTATATCACTCCTGCTATTCAACATTTCAAAAACACTCCAGAAGGCAGGCTGAGAAATAAATGGGCAATTTACTGGGCAGAGCAAGTATTTTCAGTCTTTACTTCTGGGTATGGAGTGCAAAGGACAATGCTCGAAATCACCATGCTTGCTCAAATTCTTCAGGAGGTAACAAACTGTACTTCACATCACATCAGTATGGCAAATCGAGAAATGACTGAAATTCAAACTGTGGTATTGCAAAATTGGCTGGCAATCAACATAATGCTAGCTGCTGGGGGGTCATGTGCCCTCATAGAAAGTTGTTGTTGTTCCTATATTAGTCTCTATCATGATTTACAAAAAAGTTAGCTAGGTTCATGGAGCAAACAGCCAAAGATCTGGACAGTAGACCTAAAAGGGGACACTTTTTGGATAGTTGGGCAGCACATTTGGTAACCTGGGAACTAGTATATTATAAGGTATCATTACAATAATTGGTATTATTATTTTAGTTATTTTAATATTTTCTATTCTAAAGGCTGTAATTACAAAATACTTAATCTCACCTGCATGCACAATGCCACTTTTAAAGGTATCAAATGAGCAAATCACTAAAGATAATGAATATTGTGATGCTGAAGCATAATTTATCAAATTAAAATGAATCAAAATATAATTGTGGGTGACACTCATAGTGTCAGAGAGATGACTGTTATGGAAAAAATATAAAATATAAAAAAATAAAATATAGTTTTGCATAAGTAGTAGCTTTATATATCAAGTGTTTTACAATTGCATTCTGTCTATTATTAAACTGTAGTGTACTGACAGAAAGTTAAAGGCAAAGTAAGTGCTGAAGGAGTTAAGGGATGTTGTTATGTTATGTTGTTATGTTATGTTATGTTATGTTATGTTATGTTATGTTATGTTATGTTATGTTTGAAAGTTAACAAATGGTATCAGGTATCTGTGGAAACCAGATTAATCAATAATACCCTCTGGCCTTCTCAGGCTGGGGGAATGAGTCTTTGGAGGGATGTCTATGAGATAGTGTATACTGATACCGAATGTTACAGAGATGGAGGCCAATATAAATCTTAAGCACAGGTGGTCTATGTTTTATAAATGCATATTTGTGAAGTGTTCATTTGAAGCTCTAAACAAATATCATGAGAACATAAAATATTTAAAAATTAAATGATTTGTTAAAAGCAATGTAGCATCAGAGTTCAGAATGCATAAATTTAATAAGAAAAAGTATATAGTTTTTCCTTTATTCTTTGAGATTGATCTGAAAATTTTAGTACGCAGTCTCCCAGTGCTGTTTATGGAATAAATAAGTACTTTGCACATCCTAAAACATTATTTTTGACTGAGACTAAAAGTTAAAACTCTTTGCTATTTATTTGTGAACTTTAACAATAGCCATAGTTTAAGACAGCAATAAAACATCAGGTTATGAAGTCAAACTATGGAAGAATTTTGACTTGTCTTACTTGAACTATATCTTTACATTTTGGGTACCTTATTTTACTAGATCATTACAATTTCCATAGGTATTATGTTTTTTCCTATGGTCCAGAAGGAGACTTTGTTATCAGACTTCTAAGAAACACAATTTTGCATAAGAGTGATCTGTAAAATTGAAACCCTATCAGGAACCTTCCCTTCTTGAAAAGGTTGTTGAGAAAATTGTGGTGGAGAAAAAAAAGCATTTATCAAGTTGTATCCTAATGAACTATTTTTAGTCTATGGTACATGACCAAACTATGATGATTATGTAGTTGATTATTTTATGGTTAACTGTGAAACTCCAGTAGTTTGTATTGTCAAAATTTGATGCCTATAGACAGAAAACTACAAACCATGCCTGTACTTTGCCACTCAAATTCTTTCTTAAAAAGATACCAAAAGTACTATACTAAAAAAATAGTGCTAAAATGTCATTTTGCCGGGGGGGGGTGGGGGTGGTTGTTCCCCTGTACCCTGGTGAAAGGAGCTGTGCCTCTTCATAGGTTCATAGGTGTATACTGGGCTAACAACCACTAGCACCCTTATAAGCCTAGCTTTGGACCCAAATGTGACCCACAAATTTGATTTATATAGGGAATGATTTACTGATTGTCTGTGTCCATCATACATATAGGTGCCAGACCATGGATGAATTTCCGATTACCCATCCACTGGTCTAAGTTGCTCTTAAATAGGGTTAGGGAGGAACTCTGCTTCACATGGATGGGGAGCCTGTTCCAGAGAATGGGAATTCTCTGAGAAACACATCTTCCTCCCCAACATGTCCTATTTATTTTACAAGCAAACTTTAGGTCTTTTAATCTAGAAGTTTTGATGCTGTAGTTTTGCAGATGTGCAAGAGGTTCATCAAAAGTGGGTCCATGGATGCCTTGTATGTCAGGCAAAGATCACTTCTCAGAAGTCTGTATGATTCTGAGTAAAGAGACAAGGCTTTGAGGCAATCAGCTTAGGACATTGTGTTTACTCCCTGTATTATTTTTGTAAGGAACCTTTGCGGACATTCCAGTTGCTGCATGTGTCTGGTCAGGTACATACTGAAGGGGGCATTGTACTTTATGATGGGTCTGATGAGGGCTGAGTACAGTGGTGCGATGACCTCTCTGGACCTAGATGCCATGCCTTTACTTATAAGTTGAGCAACATAGAAAGGATTTTCTTAGTACCTTGGACACATGTTAGTCAAAGGCTAGGTTATTATCTACATGAGTTTCCAGATCCCTAACTAGTGAATCAACTTTAATGGGTGTTTTATAGAAGACATAGTTACCTAGATGACTGTCTTTCCAAAAGGTAAATTTTATTTTCATAAAATGTAGTTTATGTATTATTAAAATTAAAATTTATTATCATTATTATTTATTTTATTTTTTTTTTTTGTAAAAGGAACAATGCGGTTCTTGGCATTGAGTTTTAAGCCATGGCTTTAGCACCAAGCATTTGTCTTTGTTAGCCCTTCCTGAAGGGTGTTCTCATTTTATGGGGAATTCAGTGATTGCTCCCAGCTTGCAATCATTTGCAAACTTGGTTAGCCACAGGCTTTTGGCTTTGGCTTTGACATCTGAGAAGTAAATGCCAACAAGGAATGGGCCCAGCACAGACCCTAACGGACTCCACTGTGACTGGCCTCTTTGTGGAGATGACCTCACCAATCCTAACTTCTTGGTCCTATCCATGAGCCACCTAGTTATCCAGTATGTTATAAAGGGGTTTATGCCTAGTTCCATAAATTTGTTGACAATGCTGGAGTGGGGTACTGCATAAAATGATTTAGCCAGAACTAGGTAGGGACAATGCCCATTTTCCCATCATCCATTGTCTTATTGACCTTTTAAAAGAAGTCCACCAGGTTCATTAAGCATGACCTTCCTTTGACAAAGCCAGAATGGGATGGAGCTAGTGTCTGCAGGTCTTCTATGTCCTTGTTGAAAATTTCAGTGATAATTCTTTCCATGGCTTTGCAAATAAGACTAGTCACACTAATGGGTCTGTGGATTCCAGGATCTGATGAACCTCCTTCTTATGAAGGGAATGACCATTGCAATCCTCCATTCTCATGGCACAAAGCCTATTTTTAAGACTGTAGTTAAATAGTGACTGCAGGGATCCTGATAAGTCATATTTTAGACTGTTCAGGAAGTATATGGGATGTTATCAGAACCCATTGAGGTTGAGTTCTTGGCTTTAGTGGGTGCAACCAGTACATTCTCCCTAGTTTTAGTTGTTGGGGTTATGTTTGAGAGAATTTCTTGGAGGGGATGGTTGGGGGTAAAACAGGCTTAAAGTTAGAACTGAATTTGTCTGCTAATAGGTTTGCTATATCGCACAGCTCGGTGAATGTGGCACCATTAATCACGAGTTTAACACGGGGCTGTGTGAAGCTATTTAAGCTATTTAAGTTTCTGACATAGATGAAGAAGGTCTTATGGTGATCTTTCACCTGGGAAGCTGTCTTAAACTCAAAGTTGGCTTTATTTAGCCTAATTAGCCCTCTTAGTTGCCTATTTAGTTTGATGAGAGAGTTTTGGAATACTGAATTCTACTAGATCTATAGGTGTTGCCACTCAGCTCCCAACTAGAGAGTTTGTATCTTCACGGGAATTGCCCTTTCTAATTTTTGCCATATTTTTCTTTTGTTATATATTCTGTTTAATTTGGGATGGCACCAGTGCAGTTTATTTCTGGGGCTAATTCTGAGCTTACTTCTGGTAGGTACAGCAGCCTCTATACAGCCATTGACATGGTCATACTGAGTTTCTGAGAACACACACACACATACACTCTCTGTGTCGCTCTCTATCATATAAGCCAATCAGATAGACTTCATGGAGCTTTACATATCAAAACTGAGCAGATGAGAGGTTGATCGAGTCACAACTGGAATAGTGATTTTTTTTATAACATTTATGTGGCTGAGTAGTAATCTGGGACATAATGAGATTTTATTTTTGGTAATGTTTATGGGCCCCCCCCCCCCTGCCAGCAGTGAGCCCTAGGCAGCTGCCTAGATAACCTTGTGATGGATCCGGCCCTGGACATCAGTATGTCTTATGATGGAGTCCCCTATGACAAGGATCTTGAGAAGTATGTTGGCTTGCCTTAGGGGCTTAGTATTTGGGTTTTATTAAGAGTTACTGTATGTGTGATGTTAGATGTTGTTTTCTGAGTGCCTTTGGACTTGCTTTGGCATAGCTTTGCCAATGCGCAGTCTAGGCGATCTTTGTTGTTTAGAAAGATTGCTTTTAACTGCCTCAGCATGCTTTAATCATTTGTATGCTATGTGAGGTGGGTGTTGTGTGCATGGTTTTGACAACCTGATGTCTGCTTATATTCAAGAGTTTAGCCTCCCATGTCATTGTGTAAGTATACCTCTTACATACTGTATCTGCTTCTTTAAGGATTAAGTTTTTTTTATAAACAACTTTATTGAATTATCACTTGTGACATAGGCAAATTTACATTTATACAAAAGTAATCAAACCTTATTAAAAACATTATACTCATATATATTGCTATATATCATATAACCTAAGCAACATTACATACATTTTTCAATTCCTGACCCTTTTTTTAAACAAGAAATATCTTTATTAAACCATCACGTATGACATAAGCAATTATACATTTATATAAATGAAAACAAACCACACTGACGCAATCCTAGTTGCAAGCATTTTACATCATAAACCATACTGACACACTCCCAGTTCCAAACATTATACATCACTTATAGTTTACTTAATCATTTTCAGTCAGACATGACATAGCTCATTTAAGTCCAGCCTTCTTTTAAACCTCATTCCTCCCCTGCATGTAGTGTTCTCACAATAACCATGTTTCCTATGTAGGTTTGCCCCTAGCCTTTTCTAAAGATCTCAATCCCAGTTGTTTTATCTCTGTTACTATATTTACTACTTCTAATATAGTTGGTTTAGATTCTGATTTCTATTTTCTAGTAATTGCATTTTAGGCACCCACCATAATTAGACACAACATGAGACAATTGCTACATCATCTCAAGATGCTCATATCCACCAAGATGGCTACAGAGAAGTTAGGAAATTGCATATCCATGCTGTCCAGTCCTTTCATTGGTGATCTACAAGGGAGTGGTGTTTTGTGGTCAGGAGGCTATTAAAGGTTCTTTGTTGGTGCAGACTAATAAGGTTGCTTTACTGTGGTGGATTATGCTAAGCAGTACTAAATTCTACTAATTTTAATGTTTGCACAATACTAAATCCTATTAAATCTGTAGGTATTGCCACCCACTCAGTGCCCAGCTAGCTGCTTTAAGCTTGTTAGCATGGAAGGTATTTTCTCTATATTTACTGCTTTACATGGTAGATTTATGGAGTGATCTATAGGGAAAATTTGTTTTCTAGCTGTTTGCTACTGTGGAGGGCACTGCTAACTGCCACTGTGAAGGGAGCACCTCTGTGTTAAAGCACCAAATATAAAGCTGCACAGAAAAAATGGGAAACCAACTGAGTCCTCTGGCCAATAAACAACTAGAGTATGATCCTTTTTGTGTGTTTCCCAGCTCAGATAGGCCAGGCAAAGACCTCCTGCCACAACATGAATAAACCTAGTCCTCCTAATGTGAAAAGACAACAGAAGAGACCCACAAGTGCCATGCTACCACATCAATTAATTAAACGAGCTAGAAATTCCTTGCCAAATGCAATTTCAAGACAGTCTTACAATAGTAACAGTGAGAAGTAAAGCAATGTTTTTACAAAAATACACTGTAGTGCACAAATAAAAGCAGGAACACTAGCAATCACTCAGAATAATGTAAACAATTGCAATTTAACAATCCAAAGTACTTAGCTTTGCCTGGATGGCACTGGATGCAAGTGCACTCCCACTAACAACATATACCCAGTCTGAGGTTGCACTGCTTCAGATGTAGAAAGAACACTTGATTTTTCAGCAAAACTAGGCAATGCCTTTATCTGAAGTAGTACGACTTCAGAGTTAATATGTTTACTGTAGGATGTGTGGAAGCACAGCCATTAAGTACATCAATGGTGGAGCCACCTGCAGAGGTAAATATATTTAATTTTCAGTTTTGTGCAGAGCTGTGCATTGAGTCAAATTTTTCTTAAAATATTTTCCATTTGCTGTTTACTTCACGTGTGTCTGCTTGGTTTATGGGCCTTTTACTATAGTTTTTCCCTTTGCATTTATTACTTATAAATTTTATTTCTTGCTATGCTGAACATTAAGAGTTACACAACTATATTTGATGCCTTTATAACTGTTACACCTGTTAAGATAAACTATACTTAACAAGTGTGACAGTTACAGCTGTTAAGATAAGCTATGCTTTATTTTAAACTAGTAATATATGTTTAAAATGTGAATTTTAAACATTTCAGTGTTTCACACTTTATTGCTATATCCTGTGTGTTGAAGAACTGTCTCAAATGGCCTGCAGCATTTTAAGACTGCTAAATGAAGGAATAGAATTTTTGACGTTAAAGATTCCTTCATATATATTATTTTTTGTAAATGTGTTTGATTTAGAAACATTTTATAGTGATATATTCTTATACTTCTGAAACTGAATTTCTGAAACTTGATTATGTAACATTTGTGGTTAGGTCCTGAATCATTTCAGTCTGTTTTTTGACACTGCCAAATCATGGAGAACATGTTAGCTAAGAAAGTGGATAATGTCTGGAGAACAAGAGGTTAAATATATTTGGTATTAGTGCAGTTTGACCCCTTTGTAGTATTGGATTCAGCCAGCCATGGTACCACAATTTGAATGGCTGAGTGCCCACTGTAGCCGTCCAGAATGGTGCAACACTGGTTAGCATTTCACCTATCAAGTTGTACAAAGTTATCACATGTCAGAGAACTCTCACCTGTCATGAGGGATGTGTCAGGGTTCTATTTAAGTGCAGATTTTATTTCCTATATATTTGGTAAGAGAGGGTGACACTGTGAAATCACAGTTTGAGTTATCACATTTATGCTGTTTATACTTATGTGCACCACTCATCTGATTTGTCATGTCAGGAGTAATTGTAATGTATGGCTAATAAGCGGACATTTAAATTAAACTGAAGACAGCAGGCAAACTATCAGATGAAACTAAATTCTGCTAAGACTGTGTGTATTACTGCCATAACTTATTCTCTCTTTAGTCTTATTAACTTGTTTATTTATTTGTCATTTATTGAATAAATATGTAGACTGAATGTACTTAAGACTGAACCAGCAGGGCCTACTTTCAGCCATAACATAGGCCATAAGCAGCAAAAACAAAGTCACTGTGAGAGTACATTACAATAAAAGAAGGCTACAAAAATAATTCAATGCACAACAATGAAGTACAAAAAAGTTATACTCTATGTGATAAATATGATAAGCATCATTATGTTGGTTAGGTCATTACTGAAATAAATCAGTATAGTTTAGACATGTAGTTAATGCAACATTATACAACGACTCCCCATTAATATTCCAAAATGTGCACGCTGACATTGTAAATCAGTTATAGTAATGGAAAAAGGTCTGGTCGCCCGGACTTTTTCCATTAGTATAACTCTTTTTTTTTTTTTTTTTTTTTTTTACAGCAACGGAGAACGCAAGATCTCCGTTGTTCTTTTACAACCTGTCTTGCTATGTTAAACGAGTTTAACATAGCGAGACAGCTTTTAAAAAAAGCAACGTAGCATCTCTGTTGCTTTTTTTAAAGCTGTCTCACTATGTTAAACCTATTTAACATAGCGAGACACTTTAAAAAGCAAAGCTTTCTTCGTTGTTTTTTTCAAAACTGTCTCGCTATGTTAAATGGGTTTAACCTAGCGAGACAGCTTTAAAAAAAGCAACGGAGATTCTCCGTTGCTTTTTTTAAAGCTGTCTCACTATGTTAAACTCATTTAACATAGCGAGACAGGTTGTAAAAAGCAACAGAGATCTTGCTTTCTCCATTGCTTTTGCCCACAGCTCTGATATACTGCATAAGTATACGCATGCGCAGTACATCAGAACTGCCGCAGAATACCAGACGGCTGCGGAAGGGCAGCAAGGAGGCATTATACAATGCCATTATTTAAGAAAAGTAATTATTTTTTTTCTTAAATAATGTCATTGTATAATAGCAATAACCCACTTCTGGGTGTGGGTAATACTGGATTTACCCATGGTTGGCTTTGTTTGGCCACTCGGGCTTCGCCCTCATGACCAAACCACACCAACCATGGGTAAATCCAGCATTACCCACACCCAGGCATGGGTTATTGCTATAATCTGTACTCTGGTACATATAACATCCTGAAAACTGCTATGAGGTGTATAATATGAGTGTTACTACAGACACTATTCTGATATTTAAGGAGTTAAAGGTATCCTCATATGTATTTATCTCATGTGTCACTGTTTGTGAAATACTAGGAAAATAAAATACCTTGTCACTGATATTGACTTTGTGGTCATAACTCATGCACTGGTGTTGTCTATACTGAACTTCAGTAATACAGAATACCCAGGGCTGCCCGTCTGTGGACATCCTTATACAGAATGTAGCCAGTTTACTAAAGCAAAAAAACCAAAACGGTGTAAAAAGGCAGCCAAAACTCATAAAACAAGGGAATCATCTTCCTGCCAGACAGATCAATGATGCAAGAAACGAACTTGCAGTATCCAAGAAATCAGTTTAATAATCCAACAATAGTCAAGCTTGACTATTGTTAGTTTACTAAGGCAGCACTTAAGGCTGTCTACATTACACAAGTTCTGGTATCTTTCCAGCTGCTACCTACCTGTCAGATGCAGAATTGTCCACTGCTGACATGCACTTCTTGTAGCCTAAGACCTATATATCTAAATGACCTCACTTCAATCTACTGCCTGGGTGACATACCTCTCAACCTCTATGTGTTATCACTTGAAATTAGAAATCTGAACAAAGCCAAAAATAAACGGGGATGAAGGCCCCAAATCAGAAACAGATTTTAAATACTGCTCTTGTAAGCTTAGAAAATTGCTAGAATAACAGTTGTTGCTTTACCATGCATTTTCTGGAGGATATGAAGCCTGAAACTCAAATTTCAGTTATTATTTAGTGACTTCAATCCTAAATGATTTTCCCGAGAACCACACATTTTATGAGGAACAGACCAAAAATATGAGGCAAGAGTCTGGACATTCTGTGAAAATCTGGACAGCTGAGAAATATGCTTGCTAGTAACCTTCATTCAGCTATTGAGGTATGTTAGAGACTCCCAATCAGTTTCAGATTACAATGAGCATGAAAGCTTATGTTTTATCATCTTTCCTGCCCTTTTTAGTTAGAGATGTCACCACAGTATTGGCCTTTAAAAAAAAAAACAAGCAAAGACCAACCATTTTAAGCTGGCATGTAATCATTTATTGACTGACTCTTCTGGTTAGTTGCATTTAACTGTTTACTTTTCTTATAATTAAATGTGCTAATTTATTTGGTTCTGTGGTTATATGGTGTAATGTGCCTTGTATTTTGAAAAGATATTAAAAGTAAATTATGATTGATTCTTTGATCAACTGACAGACTGAATGACTATGTGTGCAGAAGTAGCTGGTAATAATACAGGATAAGGCCATTTACATAACTTTTGTGTGTGTTCCATTATATAGTTCAATCATTTTACACCATAACAAATAATATTACATGAGTTTTCATGCTCTGACGTTTTCTCCACAGGAGCCATTTTGTCTGGTTGATCTTCATTGGTAGCACCTTCAGCACTCTTCTGTCATTCGCCAAACCAGTAATCAATGCCTACGCACTCAACAGTGTGACACTGCACATCCTCTATGTGTTATCACTTGAAATTAGAAAGTAAGTGATTTTCTGTTTTTCTTAATGAGAGAAAGTTGTTGAATGCATGACATAAGCAATTTAAAATGTTACAATGGGATTTTCCAGAAATATCCCTGACAGTCATACATTGGTTACAGGGCAGTTGTGCAACTGGTTTATCAGATGAATTTTCTGGCTTCACCTTGACATGATTATTTTATGGTGCATTTTGCAACATTATTGTAAGCAAAAGCTAAGCACCATCTAATACTGTTATACTGTAACAGCTTTGCCAAAATCACTACTGTAGTACTAGAACATCAGTCTAGTCTACACACATCCATTTTACAACATCCATTACAAGATAGGCAAAATGATGAGATAAAGATTAAGCAAGAGTACCTTAAATACATACAGGGCCGGATCTAGCACAAGGTGATCTAGGCAGGTTCCTAGGGCCCAGTGCTGGCATAAACATTGCTAAAAAAAAATCTCATTATGTCCTCGATTGTTGCTAAGCCACATAAATGTTATAGAAAAAACCCTCATTATTCCGAGTACTACTCAACCGACCCCTCAGCTGCTCAGTTTTGATATGTAAAGCTCTAGGAAGGCTATCCCATTGGCTCACATGTAAAGCCAATTAAAGAGAGAGAGACTTCCTAGAGTTTGGAAATGTGCGATAGCATTTAAGAGGGTGGCAGATCAAAATTGTGGATATCTGGTAATGGCTGTGTGAAAGTAAGGCTCCCTTTCTGGGTGTGCATGTGTGTGTTTGTGTGTGTATGTGTATGTGTGTGTGTATGTGTGTGTGTATGTGTTTGTGTTTAGGTCTCTGTTTGCTGAAGGACAGCTCCTGTTTAGGGTCTGCTATTCTGTAAAACTGCCACATAATGCATCTCCGTAACAGTTGTGCCATTGAATCATTTCCCCTAAGTGCTAAATGATAGACATCAAGAATATGTATGCTGCAGTGGTGCCTGTAGCATACTCATCAAATGTGAAACTCACTGCTATTGCTAAAGAAACATTACATTTCTTCTTATAAAGAACACACTCTGATTTCATAAACTATGTAATGCATTATTGTCTTTATCTTTCACCTGTGTATTTACATCTGCTGTTTGTTAGAGAGGCATGCTGAGTAAATGTATGGCAACTGGTGAAACGCAGGTAAGTCAGTGTCTGCAAACTGAAAATGTTTAGTAATGGCTTCTGCAAAGACAAATCAATATGCACAATCTGGTAATATCAGAGAACCAAATGGAAGCTTAAAAAATTGAAAATCTACTGCTACTGCAACAAGTGTATTTATTAAACAAGTCACATATGCATTCATTACTCTCTCCGTCAGTTTTATATGTGTGTTATGCCCATCAGTTTTGTGTGTGTGTGTGTGTGTGTGTGTGTGTGTGTGTGTGTGTGTGTGTGTGTGTGTGTGTGTGTGTGTGTGTGTGTGTGTGTGTGTCTAATCTCAGCAATCTGAAAACAAATTCTACCTCAAAGTTACAGTGGAAAGACCCTTCTTCTGCCAAGTCACTGATAATTATACTCATCAATAATGCCAGTCATTAAAGTTCAATCAGAAATGTATAAACCCCCCCCCCAACGATTTTCACATTTTTTTTTTTTTCATTTTTAAGTAGGTAAAAGAACATAAGGTACTGTATGGTTAAGGGGCTTGCTCAGAGTCAGACACTAGGCCAATAGAACTAAAGAGAATCAATCACTGCACCCCTGGCTACGGAAGGCAGCTTATGAAAAGCTTGGAGTCTTCATCCACTGCACCAACAGCCACACCTTCATTAGCATTTTTTCTTCTGGTAAATCACTGAAGATTACAGTCAGTAATGGCAGTCATTAGAATTTCATTGTTCTTATTTTTCAAAAAGTGATTGCCCGTGCAGCATGCATTGTTCAGTTAACTTTTTAAGGGAATTATAATTGTTTGACACTTAAGGCTCTGATGTGTTAATGAACTGCTTCCTGTAGTCCAATGTACAGGGTTTGAATCCTTCCACCTTTATTTGCATACTTTGTGACTGAGCAAGTCACTCAGACTGCACTCCTAGGTTCCCCCTGTAAAGTGATATTTTGGCCAGTGGGTATACCTAGTTATCAAATAGTTGAAAAAATTAACACTTAAAATTTGTCCCTTTCGGAGCCTTTGTTCCCCCATTATTTTTGGATTTGTTCAGAATTCTTAAACAAAGATGTTGAGAAGTATTTTAGTCTGTTCTTTCTAAAAATATGTGGCTTTCTGGCAAATTATTGTGGGCTGTGGTCACTAAATAATGATAGATATGAATTTCAGACTTTGTGTCCTTTAGAACATTGTTGATAATGCAAAGGTTTTTATTCTCTCAATATTCTGGGTGTGCAAGAGAAATATTTAAAATATGTTCCTAATTAGAGATTGGGAGGACATGGGGTTCAGTAGGTTGCACTATATGGTTCTCACAGCAGTGAACTGAAATGTTCTTCTCAGTCATTATTTATGTTTTTTTTTTTTTAATTCATTTTATTGCAAGCACTGAATGTACGCAGTCAGGCAAGGGGCTGCAATTGATGATCACATGTGTGTGTGTGGGTATGTGTGTTTGTGTAAACAGTTAGTTCCTACATCCAAGAGTAGAGATTGTGTAATGGAAGGAACTGATTGTAGAAAGCAGGCACATCATCATGTGAGCCATATTCTTTGGCAATGATCCTGGGTGTTTTTGTTTAGTTGACTACTGATAGTGTGTTTATTTGGCTGTAAATAAACTGGATGGGATAAAGTTTATAAGTTTAATGTTAACATATTAATTATGAATGTATTTTTATTTAACTTGCTTTGTGCAGACACAAAGGTGTGAAATGCACTGTGATGAGCTACAACGGTTTGTCCGGTACTTAGTGCAGATGAGAAAGGCTGTGAGTGGCTTCCTGTAGTGTAGGGATTGATTCCTTCAGCCTTTATTTGTCTAGTGTGTGATTCTGACCAAGCCAATTCGACAGACAGTGCTCCTAGACTGCCCCTTAAAAGAGACACTTTTGTCCAGTAGACTATCCTAAGCTATTAGCAAATGCATTATATATTTGTCTTTTGAATTTCTACGCCCTTCAGATTACTTCTTTATATGATATTTAACTATGAATCTCAGCACCTCTATTGTACTTTTTAATAAATATGAGTTTCAAAGGAAGAGAGGTTTACTGTTGTCATTCTGTTTTCAATGCAATAATGTTTTCTGTTCTTCAAATGGCTGTCAGTGTTTGCTGTAACAGTTTTAATAAGCATTTTAAACTAAATTCAAACCTCTGTGGTCATTATAAAAATAAATAAGAAAATGGGGTGTGTATTGACATGTTTGAACAGTGTTTTATGGTAACTAGAGAGAAATGGTGAAGTAATGCGATATTAGTATAGTTGGGGGGATGTACATTACTCTGCCTAGGCCCCCATTTCACCATGATTGGCTCAGAATACATAATGAAAAATGTATTTATTTACTTAGTTACTCACCATTGGTAATCAGGTAAGTGTACTGGTTCAGAAACCCTTTTCAGATGCGAACCAGGCCCAGAGGCAATAAACAGTACAAGCAAATTTAAAGTGCACTGGCACAGAAAAATCTTCAGCTAAGGTTGACTACATCCAAATCCACAAAGAGCCTCAGCTGGGCTGTCCAACTCTTCTTTTGGGCAGAACCCCTTCTCTCTGATTATACCTCTCAACTTCTTAGTGCAAGAAATCTAGACAAAGCCTAAAATACTATAGGGAGAAAGGCTAAGAAATAGGGAGAAGTTTGAAATATTGCCTTTATAAACTTAGAAAGTTGCCAGACTAAAGATTTGTGTTAGTATCCATTTTCTGAAGGATATGAAGTCTGAAGTACAAATGTATGTTATTACGTATTGATTTCAGCCCTAAGTGACATATCAGAAAACCACAAATTTCATGACAAACAAACAAAAAAAAATAAGACAAAAATCTGAACATTTTGTGGAAATCTGGACAGTTGAGAGATATGTCTCTGACTTACGATGCACTTCTGAATGAGGAACCAGTTTCCTAATTTGCCTTAAAAAGACAACCTCCTTTTATCCAGCATGAAACAGACAACTGACTTCCTGTTAAATGACTAACAAAATTGATTGACTGACTAAAGTGCTGTAAGAATTTTAACAACACAAGTTCCTTTATACATTTTAAAGGCACATGCCACATTTTTCCACGCACAGCAGATATTTAAAGGCATATTTCACTTTTTTCCATATAAAAGAATATGTATACGAACGTATTTTATTTACACACACACACACATGCACACACACACACACACACACACACACACACATATATATATATATATATATATATGTATACATACATATATATGTGTATGTGGATCCCAATCAGATCATCAAAGTTCCAAAACCTCAAAATTCATATGGTTGGGACCATATGATGGAAGTTTTGAAACTTCAAACCTTTTGAATGAAGATTGCGGTATAGTGCAGAACAGGAAATTTACTGTTTTCCTCACCGTAGCGAGATCTCGGAGTTGGTGTATTTAATTTGCATGGGGTGGGGGTGGGGTTCAGGGGGGCTTACCCTCTGCAAAAATGTTAAAAAAATAAACTTTTTGTTTTTATTTTTTAATGGTCAAAGTTCTGAAAATTTGATCATCTGGTCCCAACCGTATGATTTTAGAATTTTTAGAACTTCGATCATCTGCTAGGAATTTGTATATATATATATATATATATATATATATATATATATATATATATATATATATATATATATAATATATATATATATGTGTGTGTGTGTGTGTGTGTGTGTGTGTATTAGCATATAGTGCATCTTGCTGAAGTAGAATGTCTAAAAAGTGCATAAGTGTATAATTACTGATTTAAATAGTGTATATATTAACACTGTTGCTTTAAGTCGGAATGTTGCTTAATCTTGGTTGCACATGTTTCTTTAAGAGCAGACAGAATTTGCTGTATTATTGAAAGAAAGAATTTTAATGACACAGTTAACTGTATATTAAAAGACATCTGCGGAAAGTTTACCTTTCTTGGAGGGAGATTTGTTGTCCAGAACAATGGCTCTGGAAGTGAATCAGCAGAAGTGAAAGAAGTCCTGGAAGAAGACACCAGGAGAAAACTGGAAATCAAACTCAGCGACAGAGAGAGAGAGAAAGAGACACACACAACCTCACCACCCCACACTTACCCTCCCACACACGCTCACACGCAGACATACATACTAAATGAAACTGCAATCCAGCCATAAAGGAATATGTGTGTGTTGATGGTACTTGCCAAGAAGTTTTGCTAAGACACAAGACTTTTTATGTTGGGTTGAACTTGCATTTTCTTTGTTTTTGTAAAATAAACCATGCTGTTTTCTAACTAGTGTTTCTGCTACCTTTAACGTTTCGAATTGATGGACGGAAGTAAATATTTTTGGCATGCTTTTTTGTATAACAAAGTCTTAAGACTACACACATCACTGTCAACATAAAGGAGAAATTCATTTGACTATAAGTTTCATCAAAATGAGAGAGACAGTCTTGTGACGTGTGTTAGTATTTACCCCCATGTCGAGTGCAGCAGTGTGTCGACCTGTTTCCTGGATGATTACAAAAAGAAATTAGATAGACCATCATGGCAGACCATCAGTGCTGCAGCTGAAGGGATGGGGGCATGCAGCTGAAGGGATGGGGGCAGTTGCCAAACTGACATTAATGGTAAGCACATCATCAAGAAAAGGGCTACCAGCACCCAGATGACTATGGAGAGGATACATGTATGTTTGATATTCAGGATTACATGACTCTTATTCTGCCACACATTGAACTCTGCAGCATTGATTATACAAAACTGTATTTGCCCCCTGCAATCCCCATACCCTGACATCTCTCTCTCTCTCTCTCTCTATATATATATATATATATATATATATATATATATATATATATATATATATATATATCTATATATATATATATATGTATATATATATATATATATATATATCTATATATATATATGTACATATATATATATATATATATATATATATATATATATATATATATATATATATATATATATATATATATATATATATATATATATATATATATATATATATATATATATATATACTAACACTGAGATGCCACGATGAGTTGGGAAAAGCAGAGACTTCCTGTTGCTCATTGATATGCTATCTCAGTCTATTGCAGTGGTGACAGATGATCATCCAAAATTCTCCAATTATTTAGCTCTCAACCAATTAGCAGTCAACAATTTATATATACATTTATGTTTTTAGAGTCAAGGAAGTGCATTTTGAGGGATTCAGGGGACAGAGGTTGTATATGCATATGTTTACGTATATGTATATGCATATGTTTACGTATATGTATATGCATATGTTTAGGTATATGTATATGTATATGCATATGTTTAGGTATATGTATATGTATATGCATATGTTTACGTATATGTATATGCATATGTTTAGGTATATGTATATGTATATGTATATGTATATGTATATGCATGTGTTTATGTATATGTATATGCATATGTTTACGTATATGTATAAGTATATGCATATGTTTATGTATATGTATATGTATACGTATAAAAGACCCAGTGAGATGTTACTGTCACTTTTAACATCAGTTAGATACACCACATTTTGATGGTGGTGATCTAGTGTGATTTCATCCTGCAGAAATAGGAACATTCAAGGAGCTGAAGCTGTTAGATACCAGCATGGATAACATAGTTGAGGGAGGAGTCAAAGTGTTCAGCTGACCATTCCTTGTTGTAAATTAAGAGATAGAACAGACTGGAGCAATGACTCAGACTTAGATATTCTACACAAGTTCCGAGGCCTCGCTTTTGGTGTCACTTAGGGCACAGAAAAAAGGCAGTTAAATTCATAGCCTCATCTGTAAAACTGAATCATGTATAGGTATTTAATTACTTTTCCCTGTACTTTACATTAAGCCATAATTGTACTGTAATTAAAACTGTTGTGTGCTTCTCCCTACTACTCCATTGTAACTGGTTTTGCTTCAATTAGCCATCCTGGTAACCAAAATATAAATAAGTAAAGATCTTAAAACAGATAAACATTCTTAGTTGTACTGGTCCAGGATGTTTAAGGAATACATTTTTTAGTTCCCATCCAAAAGAAATTACTAAGTAATATTTTTTCTTTAACAGGTGTAACAACAGAAAAATTCACAGACTGGCTTATGTGACAGTGAGCTGGTGGGCCGTAGCTATTTCTTGTTGGATTAGTGACAGACTGTTCTGTGGCTTCTGGAAGAAGATTAATTTCTGCTACCTACATAGCTTCTGGTAAGTCTTTTTTGTTGTTTACCCACCCTGTCCCTCAATACTGTAATGTGATTTACTGAGGAAACTAGAGAGCTAGAAAGAATGAGATGATGCAAAAGGCAGTAAACAGAGTACAGTCTCCCAATATAGTGCATGAAACTATTGCCATGAGTTGGAACACATTAAAATAATAAATGAAAGAATAAAACTGTGACAGTGGCCTCGTTTAAAAGAATACTTCTCTAGCTGGTATACTTTCTTTTAGCTGCTAAAACACACTGACTTCAAGTTGTAAATAATTAATGCTGTTACTGTTCAGCATCATTTCAAAATTATTTTAGAAAACTCAGATTTTTCCTCAATGAAATGTTATGAACCAAGAACCTGTCAGCATTCAGGGTCTGTAATGCTGAAGCTGGAGCAAGCTGCAGTGAACCCTACTTGTCTAGTGCAGACTTACCACCTTCCCAACTAGAAAAGATTTATGGTAAACCTTTATGCAGTTTACCATACTGTGCAGTTGTGCACAGAGGCTGAAGTGAATTATTGTGCTTTCTCTTTTTTTAAACACCTTTATTAAATTATCACTTAAGATATAGGCAAATATACCTTTACAGAAACGAAAACAAACCATATTAACATTTTTCCATTTACATATATTATAAATCACAGAACTTATCATTCTTTGTAACTATAATCAGTCCAACATTCCAACATCATTCCCTGTCTGCAGCCAACAGAATTAAACTTAATAAGGCCTTACTATGCCTAGGCGATTTAGATCCTGCATCCCAGGTAAAAAAAACATACTTTCCTTAGCTACAGCCATTTGCTCATCTAATATTTCTGATAGAGCACTCTGTATGGATTTTTTAAAGTCTGCCATCACAATACACTCCCAAAACATAAGTTCCCAGTTACTCTCTCTTCCCTATCACACCTTCTACATTTGATATGTGACTGAGGAAAAATTATTTAAAGTCTGCTTGGGGAATAAAAATACCTATGCAAACATTTCCAAGCAAAAATTCTAAACCTTCTGGACTTTGTTGCACACTTTGGAGCCATACATATATCTGCCCATTTATGTCTTCTAAATTGCTTTTCTAGTCTTTCTACCTGATCCTTTCTAAGGACTTTTGATTGATTCTTATAGTTACTTTAATGCCCTACTAATTATCCCTTTTTCACATCAGCTCCTATTCTCGATTCATCTAAAAACTCTACTAGTATAGACATAAACACTTTATAATCATGGTTTAAAATTGAAGTAGATCTATCTGGAGCAGGGTCTGATGTGTCTTTAGCATCTTTAGGCAATACAACTGCCACAGTTTTCTTCTGAGATGTTGGTGCTTCCCCTCCTTTTAAAATACTGTTAAATAAAATCTAGATCTTTATCACTTTCTTCCCTCCTAACCTCCAAACTTCCATATGAATACCATCTGTTACTGGAAACTTCCCTTGAAGATTGATTATGTATCACTCTTTTTATCTTCTCTTCTCTTCTCCTGTCTTAACAGTTAGATGTTGAGCATCATATGCCTCTAACCATGGCATAATTAAGTCTTCCATAAACATTTCCATTTGTGTTCTTTCTTTATTTCCACATTTCTCTACTTTCTACAATTTTTCATAAAATTTCTGAAATGTCTGTATTAATATTATAGGAGCTGTTGTTATAGGCTCCATAAGTTTGGTGACAAACTTTCTGTTGCCTAAGTTGTTGTGCTAAACGTTTTCATGCTCAGGAGTTAAAAAAAAAATAACAGCAATCTTTCTAAACTGATGCATATTATCCAGATGCTTCATTATTTTATCTTTAGCACTCTGCATGTGTGCATTTTCTTGTTTTGTGGGATTCCCCTTATTCTGCAGTAATTTAACCTTTATCACCTCCTCTAAGTAATTCTATTACTTCTTAACCATAAAGCTTTTTCTTTTATTCTACCCTATTTTTAAACTCCTTTTTCATTTCATCCCACTCATTAGCTATAACTTCTGAAGATATTTCTATTTCCATAATAACTCTTGAATATTTTCCACTTCCCATTCCTTAAATTCCTCTCTTTTAACAGGTAGGTGAGAAAGCACCAGTATCTTGTTTTTACTTCAATACCATCCATTTTATCTTGGATTTTATTGGTGCATGATCTAAAAAAGTTATTGGATATGTGTCAAAACTTTCAAACAAATTCACGTTACTATCAAATACAATTTCTATACACTCTAACCTAGTTATTGTACCTTGGGAAATAATATGTAAATTCTGATTGAGTTCCTACTACTCTTTCATACCAAATATTTTCATAAAGTTTTTCAGAAATCTACCATCATTTGTTATAGTTTCCCTTCTAGATCCCCTGATACATCCTCAATGCTGCAAAGTAAGTTCATGTCCCCACCTATAAGTAATATTCCCTGCTGAAAGTTGATTATTTATCTCCAAATTGTCTTAAGCTCCATTATAGCGGTTTTTGGTGAAATATAAATACATACCAATGTAATCCCCCTCCCTTGCCAATAGCTCCTTACTACCACAAATTTATCATTATTGTCTTTTTTCCACTTCTATCACTATCACTATCACTATTGGAGCCCCTCTAGAAATGAGTATAATTATTCTCCTTTGCCTTTGTCTCTGATATTCTGTGAAAATTAATTTTTAATCCTTTCTCTGTCGATTTCATATTCTCATTTCTTTCTAAATGTGTCTCCGGCAGCATTGGTATTTTCACTCTGCATTTCTTAATACAGTTCAATACTCTCTCCTTTTTGTCTATACCGGTGGGCCATTTATGTTCCAAAATAATATGGATAGCATAGCCATTATGATAAAAAGCTGCTATTCCCACCTATAATACATGTCAGTTTTTTTTCAATGCACATCTTCAGCTTTCATGTTACATGCACACACTAATGTTTGTCAGGCTAATCTTTTATACAGTTCCTTCTTCTCATCTTTATTTGAATATATGTCAAATTTTTCACAACTTTTTGTTCTAATGAAAACCCACAAACAAAAATACTAAATATATTTTCAAAACACCCCATCCCCTATTAACTTTGAACAAACACATAAAACTATGTACATCTTCAACTGACAGCTTCATCCACAAATATTATTTAACCTGAAATTAAGGTTACCCATGCTAAAGCATATGCTACAGCCTGTCTTCCCTCTTGCAGTGATTGCTGCCTGTTCTTTTCTTATCTTTATTGCCCTCCTAGATATGAAAAACAGCCAGTATGCTTTCAGAAAGCATTGTTTAGCCCTAAGGAAAAGTGAACTAGCTATCTTTAAATAAAACAAAATTGTACACTATTCTATGAAATGTATTACATTATTAAGGCTGCTAGAGAGGCTGCTGTCTTTTATTCACATCCCATAATTTCAGACTTTATTTTTGCTTGAACTGCTTGCAATTGTGCCTTTAAATTTTGCATTTCCCTCAGCAAAGAATGTTCAGAACTCTCATGATTAATTACTTGCACCTGCAGAAAGCTTGTATCCTTGTAAAAGTAGTCAGCAATGCATCAGAACAGAATGAACAATTGCCTTAGCAGCAGACTTCTTGACTCCTACCGAACATTTGCTAATGGAAATAGGAAGCTTTAATACCTTTATAAATGTAAGAAGCTCAGCATTATTCATGGCTTTCATCATTTTGTCTTGTTCTTCAAGCCCATTGCTAACAAAAAATAGCTTCAGTCAGTGGCTTTAATTTAGACATTTAACCTTGTAAAATATGAGAAAATATCTTAATTCTACATATAAAATAATCAATTCATTTTAACACCCCACCCCCACCCCAGCAGCCGAAGATCATAGTATATTAATATTAAAGTTGCTTTTGTCCAGTCTTTCTTTTCTTGTTATAATGTAAAGCCGATATTTTTACAAATAAAAAAGTACTTGTTTACTTTAATATCTTTAGCACGTTCAACAGTCACTGAAGAGACTCCGCCACATTTAAAATACCGCTGACTATACAAAACTGCTTTATTATATAATTTCACTGTTTCTGGTCTTCTTCCTGTTCATCTTCATCTCCAAACACCAGACTCTGGCTGAAGTCCAGTGTACTCTTAATTCTTTTAGTCAACTCCTGTGCTTTTTCTGTCACTTACGCATCTTGCTTTGGAACATTGGAAAAGGATTTAATGGCAAGATGTTTCTGTGAGCTTTATTGTCAGAAGAATGAGTTGGATAAACTTTTTTATTTCCTCCTTAGCTTGTTCTGCATCAAAAATGTCTTTGATCCTCCAGAAAAAAATATTCTAAAGACAGCTGGATACACACCTGCTTCTCAGCATTCCCTGACTGCTGCGATTAATTTCCTTCTTTTCTTCCTGGCTTACAATGAATCATTTTCCACAAACACTTTGCTGTCTTCAGTTGTAATACTTTTCCCTTCTGTCACAGTTTTGTGAGGATCCACTCTTTCTGCTGGTATGATTGCACGTTTACTATTATAGGTCTTAGCTGCTTTCTCATGGCCAGGTTTGGAGCATACACTTGATATGCCCTTTAAATTAACAAATCCTGATGTGGAATACCAGTCCAGTTGCTTATTTGTACTTTCATAAAATTAATACAGTATATTCCTTCCAATTTCTTTAGTACAGCAGCAAATCTCAGGTCTTCTCTGCATGCTGTTTCTAACTCTACCATTTTTTGAAACAGCTCTTCTTGAGAAGTCTCACATTCATCCAGCCTTTTATTAATTTCAGCACCTGATTTTTGCAGTTTTATTAGTTCATCTGAATACCTAGTTAAAGCTTCTTCCATTTTTCCCAACCTTTTGTTATTTGAGTTGATATACTCCTTCAGTCTTTCATTTATTTTAATCACCTCTGAGTACATTTGATTTATTTTCTACTATAAATTAATGGACATCTTTTGTACCAAAGTTGAAGCTTGAATTGCTTTTTGCTGAACATCTGCAAAATTTTCCCAGCCAATGTTCTCTTCACCTTTTCTGTTAGTTCTCTAAGGCTGGTATTCATAGACCAGTAGTTCGCACATATGTAGCAGTTATGAGTCCAAAGCACCACTATGCTTATATGTAAATAAGCTAAGCCCAGTGCATTTACAATGAATAAGGAAAAGTTAAGGTATTTTGAAGAATACATCCACTTGCAGCAAAAGCATAAAGTATCTAAAGTCAAGGTATTCCACAAGCTCATAGACTCAAATAAACAAAGGCAAGAATGGTCTGTGATCACTGAAAGGCACAACACATTTATTTAAAAGCAATGCATAAGCGCTTTTGTCTTAAAATTATTAGACTTCATCAGACAACCAAAAGAAAATGATACAATGTTTTTAAAGGCTCTAAAGTCACATGATACATTGACACCAAATTATTTGAAGCAACAATGGAACTAAAATACTGTTAAAAATACTGTATAAATTGCTTAGTTCAAAACTCTCTATGCTATAAACTCTAAAATTCCATAAAAGTACATATTAAAAAATTCTAAAAATTACACAATAAACCAAATAAACCAACTAGCGTCAATAAGCTTTTAATTTTAATAAAGTAATAGATAAAGTCCCATTAAGTCCTGGCGGGCTATATGCGTTTAGGAGTAATTGCCATATTAACTCTTTTTTCTCTAAAAGTAAACCCCAGGAACATCTTGGGATTTATACCCAGCTGTTCTACCATCACAAATTTTAAAAAGTCAAGGGTTAAGCAGATGCAAAGAACTATGTGAAAAATGTAAGCTTTGTATTTCTTAGTAGTATTTGGTATATATTCAGATATTGGGGATGGATGCAGCAATGAGTTTATTGTTTAATTACTACAACTGTTTTGGAAGATAACTGGTTTGAGGGACTAGCATAGAGATAGCCATGGGGTGTGTGCCTGCTAAGTGAAACTGCAAGTGAGAAGAAGTAGGGGAGGTGAGTGTTTGAGTATGAGTCACAAGTATGTAACTTGAGTATAAAGGCGAGGAAGGGCAAATCAGGGAGGAAACACCAACAGATAAATAACAAGAAGTTATTTACATGAGAAGTACTGCTGTTTGCAACTACTACACTGCTGTCTTAGCATGCAGACACAACTAATATGGTCCTGGGGATTGTTCCTTTCCAGGATGAGATAGTTTTCCAAGCTTACTTGAGGCAATTCTTAAAAATAAGGAATGATATGTGATGGAAGGGGTAGCACAGTTTGGCTCAGTAGATAGTGTTGTTGCCTCACAGCAAGAAGTTCTCCAGTTAGATTCTCAGTTGGGATGCTTTCTGTGTGGAGTCTGTATGTCCTCCCTTTGTTCACCTGGGTTTTCTCCTTGGAATACCTTCTGCTACTTTATGAATACAATACTCTGTATGGTTACTGTTTTTCTTCCTAAGGATCCACATCCAAAATCCCAGTGTCTCTCCTTACCTCTCAAGCCTCCCCTGCCACTCCACTGCCAGCCCCTCCACCTTAACCTACAGCATTCTGCTTGTGCTATGCACAAGGAGCTTCAACTATGTAGCTCTGAAATACCCCTTTCAAATCAAACAATCCCAAACCACCCTGTCCACTGGAAGGATCGACTCATCCTACCCGAATCTTGCCCTCCTTCCCTCCCAGACAAAATCCTTCAACTCTTTATTAATTGCTAGCCACAACTTCTCCTCTTGCCAACAAAATCATGCCTAACATGTGCATAAAACTGGAGGGACTAAAACATTTTTACTGCTTGTGTCCCATCATCCACATGCATAAAACAGAGCCTCCAGTTTCTCAGTTTCTGTACTATCCTTTCTTTAGTCTCTTCCCACACATTCCCAGCCACCACAACAGAATATCCCTAACCTATACTCTGATGTACTTCATCCCATCATGTCTCCGCAAACATGGCCACTGCTAAAGCAATCTTTGTGTGGGTACATACCCTACAGACATTGACTCCATTCCACCTTCACCAATTCTGAATCCCAGAAAGACCCAAAACTATCCCAGAATGCTCCAAAACACTGAAATGTCCTCCCCAGGCTTCATCAGGCACAAAACAACATCACATGCAAATAAAGTCAACTTTTCTTGATTGCCACACTAATTATATCACTAAATTTCTGAGTCCATTTTTCTCTTTGCCAGTGGTTCTAAATACGATGCAAATAACAAAGGGGAAAGAGGACACTACTGCCTGGTTCCTGTGTTCAAACAGAGCCTATCAGAAAGTAACCTCTCCCCATCCTCCCAATCTACCTTATTATTGAGTCAGAAAATGCAAATGCCTCCATTGCCCCACACATAAAATCCCAGCCCACTCTGCTGAATGCCTTCCCTGATTAAGGCCCACCAACAACAGAGGTACTTTCTTACATTCTGCTTTCCTCTGGATGATCATTGTTTTATTATTGCTGTCAAATGTTTGCCTCCCCTCCACAAAACCACATTGATCCGTAGGTTATAGGATCATAGGACATTACTTGACTATTGGCCCTGAGGTCCTTATAAGCCTAGCCAAAAATATAGCCCATGATTGGACAAATCAGCACCCAATGCCCCTGTCTAGCAGAGACACAGGTGGAATCCCAGGGGTATATTTTCTGTTTCCCATCCAGTTATCCAGGTTGCACTTAAAAAGGGGTAAAGAGATACCCTGCTTGATGTGGAGAGGGATGTCACAGACCAGGTTTAGGCCACGTGTGCAGGTTACTCGAGTGGAGCTTGACTTGCGGATATGTAGCAGTCCCATCAAGATGGGGTCCATGATCACCTTGTATGCCAGACAGAGGTTACCTCTGAGGAATCTGTATGAAACTGAGTAGAGGGATATGGCTTTTAGCATATCGGTGTATGGTAGATGTTTGAGGCCCTGGATTCTCCTGGTGAGGAACCTCTGTGGTCTCTCCAGCTGCTGCATGTGCTTTGCGGGGTACATGCCAAAAGGGGCATTGTACTCAATAATGGACCTTATAAGGGAAGAATACAGGGATGTTATGACCTCCCTGCCCCTGGAAGAAATACCCTTACTTATGAGGTGGGCCATGTAGAAGGCTTTCCGAACAATGGAAGCAGCATGGTGGTCAAAAATCAGGTTGCTATCAACCTGGGTGCCCAAATCCCCTATGACTGATTGTAAGCTTAGAATGTTGTTATTAATGTGATAATTTGGTAGATTCAGCTATGAGTTTTTCAAATCATATCAACCAATTGGCTAATGATAGTTATAGAACTATAGGTTGTATAAAAAGATTTATAACGTCTAGGAAATCAAACATAATGAAGTCATTGTTTGTTAGTTATATTAGACCCAAACCTGAGTATGGAATAACAATATGGAAACCCTATAGGAAAACAAGCATGAATAAACTGGAAAGAGTACAGCGGAAATATACTAAGGGCATCCATGGATGTGCAAATCTAAGTTATTATGAAAGACTAAAATATCTGAACTTGTACACTGTCTCTTACAGATATTTAAGAGGAGATCTTATTCAGGTATATAGGGACATCTACCTCTGGGAATGTTTGGGGTTATCAAAAATTACTAGAGAATCGTCAGATAACCTATATAGAAGATTATATAGGAATGAGAAGTGTACTAATTGTTTCTCTGACAGAGTAGCTGATGCTTTGAACAGACTACCAAATTACATTAAAGCAAGTACTAGTTTAGATATTTTTAAGAACAGCCTGGACATTTATTATGGGAACAAGTGTTTTGGCATATTGGCAAGCTAGAAGGGCTTCATGCCCGTGCCTGAAACATTTGTATGTATGTATGTATGTATGTATGTATGTATGTAATTTGTGGGGATGCCACTCTCCCCAAAGGGGATGATGATGATGCATTTTTTGGTATTCAGCTTGAGGCCATGTTTGTGGCACCAGTCATTTGTCTGAGTGTGACCCTCTTGCAGGATGTCCACATCACTACGGGAATTAATGACAGCATATCGATCAGTCCTGAAATCACCCTTGACATTCTTCTAGCCACTATAGACAAACACTGTACAATCAAGGTTTACAATCTAAATGGGGCCACATGAAGCCTGATCCAATGGGTCTCCACCATCCCTCAGCACGACAGCTACCACAGCCTTCCCCCAGGATGTTGGCTCTTCCCGTTCCCTCAAAATATTGTTAAACAAAGCATTCCAGATCTTTACCACCCATCTCACTCTCAGCCTCCAAATCTCCAGAGGAACACCATCTATTCCTGAAGACCCTCACACACATTGGTTATACATCACTGTTTTCATCTCATCTCCTCACAATCCAATCGTTATTAACTAAGCCATATTTCCGTCTAACCCAGCATACCCAATTCTTCCATAAACATTTCCATTTGTACTTTTTCTTTACTTCCACATTTCTCTGTTCTATAAGATTTTCATAAAGTTTCCAAAACATGTCCAATCCCTCAACAAGCTCTTTGGTCACCTTCCCTGTCATAGGCTCCCCAAGCCTGTCAGCAACCCCTTCCACCCTCTGCTGCCCAAGCCATTATGCCAAAAGCCCCTGTGCTCTCTAGTTATTAAAACACAGTTGCCCAACAGCAATCTCTCCAAATCCATGCATACCATCCAGGCATCCCCCTGCCTCCTCCCTAGCACCCTGCAGCTGCACATCCTCCTGTTCTGCAAGATTCCCCCTACCCTGCAACACTTTAACCCCTGTCAGTCCCTCTAAATAATTCTTGTCACTTCTCAGCCACATCTCTTCCTCCTCCATCTACACCTTATTTTTAAACTCCACTCTTATTCTATCCCTCTCCCCAACCATATTTTCTGAAGAACTATCTGTCTTCCCCAATAACTCCAGAACAACCTCCACTACCCATTGCTTAAACCCCTCTCTGTTTAACTGATTGGTGGGGAAGCACCTGTGTCTCATCATTATTTCATTACCCTGCATTTTTATTGTAGTTATTATTGGTGCATGTCCATGTGCAGGATATTGATCCCATTATGTGTTCTTAAACATTAGCATAGGTTATAGATCAAATACAAAATGAGTTAAGTATTTGTGATGGAATACACTGGCTGATTTGAAGCTGCTAATTAACTGATTGGCATACCTTTTGACCTCTGAGCAAGAAATCTGGACAAAGTCTAAAATAATGTGGGACAAAGGTCCAAACATAGGGACACATTTAAAATATTGCTCTTACAAACATAGAAAGTTGATAGAATAACATGATTTGTGTTAGTACGCATTTTCTGAAGCATATAAAGTCTGAAACACAAATGTACATTTTTACTTCCTGACTTCAACCCTCAGTGATTTCTCAGAAAACCACAGATTTTATGAGGAACATTCCAAAAACATGAGGCAAAAATCTGGACATTCTGAGAAAATCTAAACAGTTCAGAGGTATGCCAAACCAAGAGGCTCTGAAATGGACAAGCATTACAGATTTTGTTAGGCAGGGAGAGCTAATGATAATGGCCAGCAGAGGGAGCTCTAATGCCCAAGTAAACAGTTTGGTATTTCAGGTCATCCCAAGGATCATAGGATCAGATTAGGATCATAGGAGATTACTAGGCTATCCGCCCAGAGTTCATTTTAAGCCTAGCCATTTCAACCCAATGTAATACCATAGAAGTAATAGTCATTATCCTAGATTGCATGATTGATGATTGATCAATCTAGATCGATGGTCTCTTTTATCGTAACAAAAAGTTTCTCACCAGTGAAGCTAAGAAAACTCTGTCTCATGCCTATCTCCTACTCAGTTTACTCTACAGCTGTCAAATTCTCATTAGTCTCAACTCTGGACTTCTAGCCAAACTGGAATCCACCTACAACAAGATAGCTAGATTTGCTGCCCAAAATACCTACAAGTCCCACCACTGTCTCTCACTGAAAAACCTAAATTGGCTTGAACTACCTCACCTGCTCCTTCTCACTCAGCTCCAGATCATTCATTCAGTCCTCTATCAACTTTTCTGGTCTATACTGAAACCACAAAAGTACTAAATAGTGAATGTATGTACATCAGCACATAAAGATCTATGTACATACACAGCAAAACATGTAAACAATGAAAATCGAAACGTCAAACATGTTTCATCATCAGAATGCACCACACAGGTAAGTAAAATTCCAAATAAAAAGCTACATTATTTTGCTTTTGCAGGGGGGCAAGCCCCCCTGCACCCCCCACACACCCCTACTTAAATATACCAACTCTGAGACTGCACTACAGTGGGGAAAAGGATATATTTCCTTATCCCCACCACCACGCTGCTGGCTAAGAAACACGTTCGGCGTTCCAGTTTTCGCCCTTTATGTGTTTAGCTCTTTATGTACATTGACCTTTATGTGTCAATGTACATACATTTGCATTTCTGATCTTTCGGTCTACTGTCCTACCCTTTCATCTCTAATCTCCCACTGTTCACCCACTAGGACTCTCCGTAGCTCTAATCAAGGCCTTCTGCAAACCTACAAACCCCAAACTAAATTTGGTTGTAATCTCTATAGCTACAACCCAACCAAGGCTTGGAATAGCCTTCCTCTTGAAATTAGGTCCCTTAAGCAACTAAAACATTTTAGGGCTGCTACCAAAGAATACCTGCAAGTTAAATGGACTTGCCACTGTACTCATCCTCCATATCCTTTCTTCCAACCCTAATTTCTTCCAACCTTCCTCTCCTCCCTTCCCACCTACTTACTAACTCATATCTGGTGATCCTAGTTCATGTTTTAGTCTGTTTAGAAGACAGCCTGGGATGTCATCTGGTCCCATACAGGCCATGTTCTTTGCCTTGGACAAGGCTTTGAAGACCTGCTCTTCAGATATGTAAGGTGGGGGGGGGGGTTTTGGGGGAGGGTTTGTTGTAAGTTAGGAATGGATATTTCACCAAACCTATCCGCTAGCAGGTTCACTATCTCTGTGGGGTCAGTGTGTGTGATACTGTTGACCACCAGTTCTACACATGCTTGTGTCTTACCTTTTAGGTTACGTACATAGTTGTAAAAGGTCTTATGGTTATCCTTGGCAGTACTTGCTAGGTTTCTCTCAAAGGAGCTCTTGGAGGATTTGACAAGTTGTCTTATTTGCCTGTTAAGGATGAGGAGAGTGCTTTTCCATTGTTGGGTCCTTGTCTTTGTTTTCTTAGACAGCAACTTTTTGCATTTATTGTAGAGTTTATTGATGCTGAAAGTCCACTATGATAGCTTGATTTTTACTTGGGGCTCTGGCTTTGATTCTATCTGGTACAAACAAGTTTATACACTTATGAAAGTGATTGTGCAGGGGTTTAGTGTAAGCTTCAGTGTAGTTACCACTTTCAGCTTGGGATGGGGCTTGAAATGCATTTATACCTTCACCTAGGAGGCTATAGTTTTCCTTAGTGAAGTTTTTTAGTCTGCTTTCACTCTTAGTGAGTTCTGGTGTTAGTGTCAGTTCAAATGTGACTGATTTGTGGTCAGTTTTAACTAATGAGGGTCCAACAGTTGCTGCAGTGCACCTGTTTGACATGTTGGTGAGGACCAGATGTAGAACGTTTGTTCCTCTTGTCAAGGTATGGACAATTTGCTCTAGGGCATTTGAATTCACAAAGTCAATGAACTTTTGTGCTAGTGAGTTTGGGCTAGAGTAGGTTTCCCAGTTGATGGTGGGATAATTGAAGTCCCCCAATAACCAGTGTGTTCAGTAAAATTTGGATTGTCTTCAATTTGGTTAAGTAGGCTTCATGGGTGTTGTGACCCATGGAGGGGGATCTATAACTGGCTATGACTTGAATGGGGGTCTTACCCACTGTAAACTGGACCTGGAGTAACTCCATGGAGTTGTCCAGTCTAACTAGACGTGAGGTGAATTTATCTCTAATATAGATTGAAGAAGCCAAAATACCTAAAAAAATATAGATTGAAGAAGCCAAAATACCTGAATACCTGAAAAAATATGCAAATAAGAAGATTCAGGAAATTCATAACAATTCTGAGAAATACAAGGTATTTGAGTTATGCATCCATTTATGCTTTGCCAGTACCCACCCTCCGAATGAACCTCTTTCTCTTGAGCAGAGCCCGATCAGAAAAGCCAAGGATGAATTTGTGAATACTGATCCAATTGACAAGTTCCTGCTTGAAGGAAGATAATGTATCACACTACTTAATTTGTAGTGGGAGTCCGTTCCAGAGGTGAGGAAGGGCTTGTGTAATGAAACTAGCTCTCCAGCTTCTTCTGTTTTTCTACTGGGAAAGATTTGGATCCTTTCTTCTAGTGTTTGTGGGACAATTCAATTGTGGAGATACAAAAAATCCTGGACAATGGTATCCCTAATGACTTGGAAGGCAAAGCAAAGCACAGATTTCTCTTTACAAGTCTGTAAGTGGGGAAAAGGATATATTTCCTTATTCCCACCACTGCGCTGCTGTGTTTTCTAGAGCTTAGAATTTTTAAGCTAGTGACCTTTTTAGGCAATCATACATTTTTATAAACTAAAATAAACCATATTGACATGTTTTCAGTTGCAAACATTATACATCACTCATAATCAATCCAGTCATTGTCAGTCAAACATTCCTGCCTCCCTTAAACCTCATTCCTCCTCCAAAACATTATTCTGCATGTATTGTTCCCACAATTCCCATTTTCTTTCTATTTACTTTGCTCCTACCCTTTTCTAAGGATCCCACTTCCAGCTCTTTTATCTCTGTTACTATATTCACTACTTCTAGTACAGTTGGCTTAGACTTTGATTTCCATTTTCTCATAATCTTTTTTTTGCAACCGCCAAAATTAGTCAGCAAGGCGTTACTACGTCTAGGCAATTCCAATTCTGTATCATAACTCAAAACAATAATTTCCTTAGCCACACCAATTTGCTCATCCAGTATTTCAAATGTCATGATCAGATCAAGATATGCTACGTGCACACCATGGCTGCTGTCAATGGCTTGAGTTACTTTTTCAAAATGTTAAACAGATTAATTAAACAGGATCTACCCATAACAAAACTAAATAGCTACAGGTGTACCCCGATGAAATATTTAATGCCATAGTTAACCAGGTCAGTTCTAATGTGCTCCATGGCTTTGCATATAAGACTCATCAGACTGATGGGCCTGTAATTCCCAGAGGCAGTGGTGGGGCCACCCTTGTGAAGTGGCATCACCACTGTTGTGCACCAAACATAAGGGATAAAGCCAGTGTATAAACTCAGGTTGAAGAGTTTAAGGAGTGGATCGACCATGGCTTCCTTGGTACTGTTTAGTAAACAACTAGGTATACTATCAGGTACTGTAGAGTATGCATTTTTAAGCTTTGAAATTACCTTTAAGACATGATCCTTGGTGATGATGTGGGGGGTGGGATTTGAATTGTTACTTCTGGAGTAAAGTTGACACTAAATTTGTTAGGTACAATGTTGTCGATGTACACCGGGTCAGAGTAGGTGGTGCCATTTTGAATAAGTTGGTCAGTGTCAGTGGCCCAATGGTGGCACACTTGCCCTTGTTAGTGGAAGATCCTATGGCTGTAGGACTGACACTGTAGTGCAGCATATGGGTGCTGCAGCACTCCTGAGAGTGTTGTCCTTTAGATAAAATGTTAAATCGATGCTCCATCTGCTTGAGTTGGTAGCAGGTCAGGTTGATGTAAAAGATCCCATGGCACTTATCAAAAAAGAGTAAGGGAAGTTCCCAGATGCTATGGCTAAATTTCCCCTAGCAGTATAAATACCACCTTGGGTCTCCCCTGAAAAGAGGCCTAGTGAGACTAACCCAGTCCACAAAGGATAGATAAATAAAATTGAAGATAGGAAAATATTACAAGTGGCTCACCTGGCAAGGAGGGGTAAACCCCAGATTAATGCACCAGTGACCCTGGTTCAATTAGTAGTCTCCGGACCTGGGAGGAGGTGACACATGGAAGGAGGGGGAAGAGTGGTAAATGTCAGCTGATCTGCCTTAATGAGAAGAGTAGGAAGGCCCACTGGTTACTCCACAAGAAGGATGTAGATGGATGCGCACTTTAACATTTCATCCAAAGGATGGAACACCCAAGAGTGCAGCAAACCCTTTATCCTGCTCTGCAGTGTCAGCAATCCATCTAAATGATGTCGGAATAGAACCCACAACCTTTTGCACAAAATGTGAATGTGCTACCTGTTGCACTACTGTGATGCTTATGGCTAGCAATTTATGTTCACTAGGAGTTACGAAAGGAGTAGTAGCTCATGAAGTTGACAAGTCATTGTTAGTATTCATTGTAGCACTAGTCATTTCCATCCTTGTTTGTGTAGACTTGGGTTAGCTATTGTCTTTTATGAAGACAAAGACTGACATTACTCCTACATGGTGCGCAACAGTGACAGGCACTATACCCCATAATATGTGGAAGAAGAGAAATATTTCTGAACCAGACTTATGAGACAGTGCAGTTACAGTTTCCTGAGTGAAAAGGAATACATTGATTGTCCCCTTTGTTCTTTAGACTTCCAGCATTCATGGGTGCTTCTGTTTACTGAAATACTGGGTGAGTATTTCAGGTGTACAAGACATACAAAAGATGAACATTTTTCAGTCCAAGTTTTCATAGCTTGACGATTCTATTAATCATGAGCTCCTTTACATCTGTTGGCCATATGAAATCAAGCCACACCCATAAGTGTTACAAGGTACTAGAGCTGCTTACACATTTAAAGGAACAGTGAACATTACACGTTCCTCTCTGACTTGGGAAGCTCACTTATTGATCACATAGTTTATGAAGCAAACTTTGGTAGTGTAGTAGGTCCCGCATGTTCGAACATTTTTTGTATGTTGGAATGTTAAAGTTACTTATTCATAAAAGCGTGTTTGAAGTCATATTTTGAAAAGTGATGTCATTGTCAGTCAAATTTCTTATGAGAAGTTGCAAATAGATTAACAGAACACTTTTCTCTGCCACTACAAGCTGCAAAATGATTATTGCCTGGAGTTCAGTTCTACATTATTTAGATATTTATAGCTTGGGATGGGTGATGCAAATGTGTGTTCAAGGATCACTGCAGCAATATGGATTTTACAGCATGAGTGCCCTTTTGAGTATATAGTTTTAATGTAGCCATCTTATCCTAAACCTACCATTGTTCTAGTCAAGCCATCATGAAAGCAGATAACCTGCGAGAAATGCACTTACATAGCCAAACTGGAAGCAAAGCTCTATCCAGCCAAAATTGTGCTAGACAGTCAAGAGGAGAAGGTTAACACCTGCACTACACCTCAAGCAACACATAGCCCTTCAAAACCCACACCATCAACACCCACACATAGCAACACTAAACCCATATATGCGGAGGCCCTTAACATTAACCTGCCCAGCAACAAGCTGAAACGCAAACAAACACCAATCACAACCAAAGTGACACATAGCTCACAACACCAGTGTGCCACCCAACAACAGCCCTTAAGGCAAGACAATGTACCCAACACTTTAGTCATAGGTGACTCTATAATCAGGCACACTGATGTCCCATTCACCAGGCTAAACAAGGAGAAAATTACTGTCAGCTGCCTGTAGGGTGCAAGGATCCACCACATAATGCATGCACTCAAGTCACTCCACAACAAGTACAAATACGACTCTTTCATTGTCCATGTTTGAGTGAATGACTTGAGATGTACCTCCGTGGACTACATGAAAAGAGACATGGAAGAGCTCTCGGATCATGTGGCCCAGGCAGGTATGACCCTAGCTCTGAGTAGTATCCTGCCTTCGCCCAGAATGATAGCACAGTATAAGGACAAAATGAGTGACTTCAACAATTTGGTAAGCTTCTGGTGTCATTCAAAAGGGATCCAGTATCTGTCTGTCTGGGAAGATATGATCGACAAATCACAATGCTTTGCCAGAGATGGTCTGCACCTGTCACCCCTGGGATTCAGGTTACTGGCTAAAGCTCTTGCCACCCCTATAGTGCCTTTTTTAGGCAAGGTTCAAAGGACAAAACCACCACCATAACAGATACAAGCATGCAAAATCTGAAGGTAATGCTACTCAATGCTAGAAGTCTAAACCTCAAAATGCACTCTCTCGAGGCACTCCTAAATCAATATCTGTGCAGTAACTGAGACCTGGTTCAAGGCTCCAGAGAGCACCCCTGCAATACCAGGCTACAACTCTTCCCACACTTTTTGGCCAACAAACCAAGACCAAAACACTAAAGGTGGAGAAGTGTCCATATTCACCAAGGATATTCACAGCTCCAGGCTAGATGCCCAACACAATGCATCTGAAATTCTCCAGGTGCAACTAATACTAGGTAAGACTGGAATCCAAATTATAGCTTGCTACAGATCCCCCACCATGCCCCAAGATTCACTACACCTTTCTAAACATACTGGAAAATATTAAGATACAACCAAACACCCTAATACTGGGTGATTTCAACTACCCTGCCATTAACTGGGAAAACTACTCGGTTACCAACACCTTTTCCCAACGGTTCTTAGAATTCATAAATTCCAACACCCTGGATCAACTAATCCATTGTCCCACCAGGGGCTCCAATATCCTAGACCTGATCATTACCAACATGGGAGATAGATGCTCCACACCAGTGGTCACCACCTCATTGATCAGGTCTGACCATAAGCAAATCACCGTTGACATCCACATCCCACCCCCACCCCCCAGTAAGGAAACCTCCATAAAAAACTTCTCCAAAGCCAAATTCATGCTACTCAAGTCAGAAGTGACAGACTTCATGACACCCATGCAGACGGGATCTGAAAGTTCGACTGCTGAATCCTACACTAAGGCACTGTATGAGCACATCCACTCATGCATGAATCGTGCCATCCCAAATAGAACCAAGATGCTCTCCTCCAAAAAAAGGAAGCCAATCTGGTGGTCCCCTGCCATAAACAAACTATACAACAGAAGGAAGAAACTGTTGCAGAAAACAGGAAAATCCCAGGATGCAAAAAACTCCCTTACCAGCCTCAGTAAGAAGTTGAGATCCCTCATAAAACCCTCAAAAGCTAGTAACGAAAATAAAATTTCCAAAGATTCCAAAGACAGCCACAAGGCATTCTATAGTTATGTCAAGAATCTAAATGGCAATGCTCAGATCTGCTCTGAGCTACAACAGAATGGCATTAAATATACTGATCCCAAGGATATTGCTAATATCCTGGGAGATCGATTTAGTGCCAACTTCACCCCCCCCCCCCACCCCCTAAAGGGCCCATCTCAATACCAAAAGATTGCCAAATTCCGGTAATCATGGCCACACAGGTAAAAACCGTACTCTCCAAAGCTAAGAATACAGCATCCATGGGACCAGATGACATCCCGGGCTGTGTACTACATGAACTACAAAATGAACTGCACCTCACCTAAGTGTCATGTTTAATCATAGCCTCATCTCAGGCTTCGTGCCCACTGAGTGGCACACAGCTACAGTTATCCCACTCCACAAGGGGGGATCCACCTTGGATCCCGGGAACTACCGTCCCATCAGTCTGATGAGCCTGATCTGCAAGGGCATGGAACGCATTATCATGGAACTTATAAACAAAGACATTGGTAACCTTCAAACACTAGACCCCACCCAATTTTGGGTTTGTGAAAGGCTGATCTTGTCTCCTGAACCTGATTGACATCTTCAAATCAGTCTCCAGAGCTTTGGACAAGGGTAAGGCAGTTCACACAGCCTATCTGGACCTTGCCAAGGCCTTCAACACCATCCCCCACTCTGGAATCATAGATAAACTTACTAAGCTGGGCATAAATCCCTACGTCACTCGATGGGTTGCCAACTGGCTTACTGACAGAACCCAGACTGTAAAAGTAGCTGACTCCAAATCCAGCTCCAGACAAGTGACAAGTGGAGTACCTCAGGGTTCAGTCCTGGGACCTCTCTTGTTTGGCATCTACTTCTCTGAAGTACAGGCCAACACTAAGGGACTATGGCTAACAATTTTTGCAGATGACTGCAAACTGGGAGCCATTATTGAATCCCCAAATGATGAGGATATTCTACAAAAGGGCCTTACAGAAACAGATGCTTGGTGCCAGAGCCATGGGCTCAAGCTTAATGCCAGGAAATGTATAGTTATCCCCTTTGGGAAAAAACATGTACCCATGAATTACCACATAGGTGGCAGTACACTAAACACCGAAAGTGTGATGAGACAGTGGTCTCACCTTCGATAACCACATCGCCACAACACTCAGGAAATCCTTCTATGTGGCACACCTCATCACTAAGGGCTTTTCATCCAGTAAAAAGGAGGTCATTGTCCCACTGTACTCATCCCTCATTAGACCCATTATAGAGTATAATGCCCTGTTTGGTATGTACCTCACAAGGCATCTGCAACAGCTGGAAAGGCTTCAGAAATAATTCACTAAAAGAATCACAGGCCTAAAGCAGATACCATATGCTGACTGTCTAAAAAAACTGCAGCTATACTCTGTGGCATATCGTCTGCTCAGAGGTGATCTCTGCTTAACATACAAGGCCATGTCAAACCCTGAGCTGATGGACATGCTCCACTTAAAGAAATCCCAAACCCTCAGAGCCACACACTCCAGGGATCTAAACCTTGTCATCACAATGAACAAAACATGCTGGAGGGATAGGTTCCTGACCCAGAGACTCCCCATACTCTGGAATAGACTGCCCATACATGTCAAGCAGAGCGCCACCTTGGCCCTCTTCAAAAGGAACCTTGATGATTGGATGGGAGATAGGAAATTCACCCCGGGGATCATGTCAGTCACCCTGCTAGACAGGGGTCCAGGGAAGTAAATATTGTGGGAAGAAATATCCAGGGAATTGTTATGGCTAGGCTTGTATAGGCCCTAGGGCCAATAGCCTAGTACCAGACTATGAACCTGTGAACCTATAAGTCAAAGATGCCACAGCTCACTTGAACTATCTTGAAGAAAGTGTGGACATTTATTAAAAAAAGAAAGAAACAATTGCAAAAATCTCACTTTATAGACTCCTCAACATGATTAGCTCTTCTATATTTTAATTCTGACAATTCAATTTCTCTGGCAGAATCAAACCTATTATTTGTGAAGCTCATTCTACTTTTTTTGTCTTTTAGGCACATCTTGATTTCTGTTTCCGTTGCGCATGCAACCGCACTCTTTGCCTACATAGATGCTCAGTATGAAATACCACAATGCAAACCAGAAGTAAGATACTGGCCCAATAATTCCTGGAAGTTAAGTTTACCATATCTAGCCATACAAACCAGAGAAGAACCTCACAAGTTTTGCTGATATGGCTCCTGAAGGTCCTGAATACACAATGGATTGTTTCTGTGACATACCAAGAACTGCGTGTTTAATTATGACTTGCCAACCAACTTCATTTTGTGAAATGCATCTATTATTCAAAATATTGTATGTCAAAGAAATAAGGGTAGGTTTTTAATACTGGTTTTTGAGGTTCTGTCATTACAGTGTTGATGGCAGAGGGCTTTGCCTTCTTCATATGCAGCTTAATGAAGCATTTCTCAGGTTTTCACTGAAGCTGGTAAGACGTCAGCTGCTTAGGTCCGAGCAAAATGGTAACAGACTGTCTTCAATTGTACTGTCTACAAAGCAGAGTCATAGCCACATAACTGGAGCCTGAAGAAGAGAACACAGACCGTCATACAGTAAAACATCGAATCTATCTGTATTACTATCTTAACCTTTGGTAACTACCTCAATTAGAAAAGTCGTCGAATAGGTAAAGATGTAATCATGAACCAGACTGGTTTCTCAGGATTCTGTTAACATAAAATCAAGCTCTGTTCATAGTAATCAGTAATATGTGAAGAGTAATGCTACACTGCTCAAGTGTGGGGCTAGATAACCGACTTGTAGTCTGTGTGCAGACAGACTGCTCAAGTGTGGGGCTAGATAACCGACTTGTAGTCTGTGTGCAGACAGACTGCTCAAGTGTGGGGCTAGATAACCGACTTGTAGTCTGTGTGCAGACAGACTGCTCAAGTGTGGGGCTAGATAACTGACTTGTAGTCTGTGTGCAGACAGACTGCTCAAGTGTGGGGCTATATAACCGACTTGTACTCTGTGTGCAGACAAACTGCTCAAGTGTGAGGCTAGATAACCGACTTCTATACTCTGTGTGCAGACAATTGTTTTTAGTATTTTCTGGTTAATGCCCTGAATCATACAGTATCAGAAAGGTTCTGCTGATTTACAGGCAACATTTGTTGTAGCCTAAAGTCCATTTATTGGCTATAACACCCTGTAACACTGGAAGTCAGATATGGCAGTTTATAGCATTTTTTATACGCTCTGATTTGTGGTGTGTGTGTGTGTGTGTGTGTGTGTGTGTGTGTGTGTGTGTGTGTGTGTGTGTGTGTGTGTGTGTGTGTGTGTGTGTGTGTGTGCATGTGTATGTGCGGTGCATACATGAGTGTGCTCGTGTGGACGTGTGTTGTGCATGTGCACATGTGGTCACGTGTGTGTGTGTGTGTGTGTGTGTGTGTGTGTGTGTGTGTGTGTGTGTGTGTGTGTGTGTGTGTGTGTGTGTTTTTCTGCATGAGATCTCTAGTGTGCTCATGTATGTGTGTGTGTATGTCTGTCTGCTCATGTGCGTGTGTGTGTTTCTGTTTTTTTATTCCCGTTGTTCTCTTCGGGTAGGGCCTGATTTGTCCCATGAACCCCTAAACTGCGCAATTAACTTTTTTCAGTTTTATTGTTTTAATGGACCCAAATATCTGACTTTATTATCATGTTCTCACAAAAACACTGGTTTAGCTGAGTAATTTTGTTTTCTAGGTGTGATGTCCATATTCCTCTGTTTGCATGATCATCTGAGTGGTAGTTTGATGCCATTTGAATTTTTTGACTTGTACCAAACTCTCACATTAAATATATGTCCCTTTGCTATTAAATTCTTTGCAAGCAACAAATAAACAGAACAGTCAACATTAGTGCCTTCTACTTAGCTAGTAGAACTTAAATTAATGAATGAATATTCTAGAAGAGCTACACATGGCAGCAGTCAGCACTGTGGAGGATAGCCAAACATCTCGAGTTTCACTGTGCCTATTACCTTTGTATTGCTGAATGCTGTTCAAGGTAACACTCTAGAGAAGCTTGTAGCAAGAAGTTTAAAGTATTCTGATTTATGTACCATTACTAGAGTACAGATATGACAATAAAATAAACTATCAGTCCTATTCAGTGTTGCCTCTCTTATGTCACCATACCCCATCACTGTTTTCTCCATATTACGCAGACTGTCGATTTCCACCTACCTCCTATCCTTCTCCTTTGCCTTTTAAAAAAATTCCTACACTAGGTTCACTATATGAAGCACTCCTGATAACTCCAACCCAGTTTTATTTATTTTTTAATTAAACAAGCCTACATTTCTTTTGTTACTGAAAATAATAGTATAGAAACAGGGTCCATGTACCACAGATTTTACTGCACTGGTTGATTCTATACACATGACAGTGTGCACCTATTTATGACATTGTATTCTTTGCCACGGCAACTGTTTTGATGTCATAATATGAGGCAAAGTGACTCCCTAGGACAACATGTGTAAAATGTTAATTCCTCACCTTATGACAAAATGGTACCAAAGTTTCATTACATTTAAATTTAAAAGTCAGAGTGCTTCTCTCAGCATGCTATCTCTGTGTCAGACTTGTACAGTAAGTATAATTATCTGGGAATATAACAGTGACAGTAATTATCTGGGAATATAACAGTGACAGTGTGTGAAGCTTTATGAAGCATATCCTGCAAAAACTTCACATTGATTCCATTACGAAATAAACAAAGGCAATAGTTAAAAGTCTTTCCTGTTTGAAAGCTAGGAACATGGTCATTACTTCTAAAAACAGCAACTCATCTGTGTACAAACAGTGATTGGGACATAAAGTCCTGATTCTGAATTAAATTATGGCCGTTGCGTCTTCTTAATACAAAAATAATGCCCATTTCCTTATTAATCTTGTGTTAGCAAATAGATTTAGGTTTATATGTCAAGTGTGCCTTGTGTGGAACTGACAAGTGCGATATTCAGAATGCAGCGATACCTTTAGTAGAATATTGAAATGTCGACTCTGGAAGATTGACTATTATTATGTAGTCGACCTTTACACTGTAGGCTAAAGGTATCCCTGCAGTTTGAATACACTGAGATCATGTGACAGTGAGGATCAGGAGCAATCTCGGAGTTGGAATGTATAAATGGCAGGGGGTGTGGTGGGGTGCAGGGGGGCTTGCCCCCTTGCAAAAACATGACTGCCAGCGCTGTGCAGTACGTGTCTGGTCTGTACTGCCTGCTGCTGAGGGGATTTCGTACTGCAGAAGTTGAATTTGACTTCAGTTGTCTTAGTTATGATATTTCAGCCTATGTAGTGTTGTAAACATAGAACATGTCAACTGCATTTTTGAAAGGTTTACATTCACATGTTCGATGTTTTGATACCAAGTGGTTGTAGCCAAAGTGAAAACAACTAGTGATACTAAATTGAGTGATGATAGTAATAAGGAAGTAAAACTGATAGGTTGGAAATATAAACATATAGAAATTAATGACGCATAAAGTCATCTTGGGCAACATGACCAGCCCATTTCCCTCCCTGCTATATGAATATATAGCTATTCAGCAACCTGCTTCCTTCTGGTCCTGGAATAAGTTTCTTACTCTGTAACCATTCAGGTAATTCTTACTATTATTCTGAGTGTCGATGCACATAGACACATAGATGGATACTGATAGATAGATAGATACATAGATAGATAGATAGATGATGGACAGACAGATATTAAATGCACCTGCTTAATCAAGATGAAAGAATGTGTATGCAGATATGCCTTTATTTATGCTTGTGCTGTGGTTGAGAAAAAGACCAACTTGACCAGTTCACTCACCTGATTAACAATCATCAGTAACTAAACTGGCAAGCTCATTACATATACCCTGGTATCAAGCAAGCTAAAACAATTGTGCTTCACAGCACCTCATACCCCATTAAGAGTATGGAGCCCCCTATAATTTGCTCTTCTCTGAATCACACCATACAACAGAAGAAGCAAAACGTTGAGAACAACAGAGAGCAGTGGCTGGTGCAAACCTTCCCTCTGCTCCGCAGCTGGTTGTCTACAGATAACAAAGACCTGCATCTAATGCCTGTGCACCTTCCTTCTGCTCCACAGCTGGCTGTCTACAGATAATAAAGACCTGCATCTAATGCCTGTGCACCTTCCTTCTGCTCCATAGCTGGTTGTCTACAGATAACAAAGACCTGCATCTGATGCCTGTGCACCTTCCCTCTGCTCCACAGCTGGCTGTCTACAGATAACGAAGACCTGCATCTGATGCCTGTGCACCTTCCCTCTGCTCCACAGCTGGCTGTCTACAGATAATGAAGACCAGCATCTAATGCCTGTGCACATTCCCTCTGCTCTGCAGCTGACTGTCTACAGATAACAAAGACCTGCATCTAATGCCTGTGCACCTTCCTTCTGCTCCACAGCTGGCTGTCTACAGATAACGAAGACCTGCATCTGATGCCTGAGCACCTTCCCTCTGCTCCACAGCTGGCTGTCTACAGATAATAAAGACCTGCATCTGATGCCTGTGCACCTTCCCTCTGCTCTGCAGCTGGCTGTCTACAGATAACAAAGACCTGCATCTGATGCCTGTGCACCTTCCTTCTGCTCCACAGCTGGCTGTCTACAGATAACGAAGACCTGCATCTGATGCCTGAGCACCTTCCCTCTGCTCCACAGCTGGCTGTCTACAGATAATGAAGACCTGCATCTGATGCCTGTGCACCTTCCCTCTGCTCTGCAGCTGGCTGTCTACAGATAACAAAGACCTGCATCTGATGCCTGTGCACCTTCCTTCTGCTCCACAGCTGGCTGTCTACAGATAACGAAGACCTGCATCTAATGCCTGTGCACCTTCCCTCTGCTCCGCAGCTGGCTGTCTACAGATAACAAAGACCTGCCTGTAACACTGATCTCTCCAAGCACACGTTCCCTTTGAATGGTACTGACTGTCCCAGTGCTCTTCTTCGTACTGGTTACCATTTGGCTAAGTATGAACAATCACGTTTCAGCTGCATCACTCATTCATAGTTATTTGTTCATCAGTTTGCACATCTGAGACAACTGTCACTGACCAACAGTGCCTCCTTCCCACAGGAATGTGTCTGTAACAATCCATTGACCTGATACGTGTTTAAATGTTCACGGATCTGTCTGCATATTACTACACAGGGTGTCAATTATGCAACCAATGATCCAGTTAACAGATATTTCTCCCATCCTCAGGATCAACACTCACTGACTCTAAGTATCTGTTGTGCGTGTGTGTCTGTGTGTGTGTGTGTGTGCGTGTGTGTGCGTGCGTGCGTGCATGCGTGCGTGCGTGTGTACGTGTGTGTGTGTGTGTGTGTTTCTAAACAAGATGCCACGCTCTTATGTCTTGCTAAATCTTTTAAGGTATTTGAAAGGCGCTGTTCCTAGAGTGTATATGTATTACATTTTCTTATTCTCCGTTTTTGTTACATGTTTTATGTAAATCTCAAATCATTCTTATTTTTATCTTCTTCACTTTACATGCTAACTACATCCTTGTGGAAATATGGTGTACAGAAATATATCTAAATTATTTGAATGGGCCTTAATTGTGTGCAGAAAGAAATGAGTTTCCCAGTTCTCATGTTTTCTATTACAGATACCTGTCCCAGTGCAGGGTGAAATCCCTCAGCCCTAACTAGTGGCCTCTCGTGTTTGTCTTAAAATGTAAATATGCATTTGATTGTATTGTATTGAAAGCAAAATAAAGCTTATGGGGAACAAAGGAAATCACAACACACCTCTCAACTATCCAGATTTTTGCAGAATGTCTAAATTTTTGCCTCATATTTTTGGTCTGTTCCTCTCAAAATTTGTGGGTTTCAAGCAAATCACTGAGGACTGAAGTCACCAAATAAAGATGCACATTTTAGTTTCAGACTTCATGTCTTTCAGAAAAATGCATGCTAACATAAATCCTGTTATTCCAGCAACTTTCTAAGTTTATAAGAACAATATTTAAAATCTGTTCCTAATTTTTGGACCTCCGCCCATTATTTTAGGCATTGTCCAGATTTCTTTTTCCTGAGAGGTTGAGTGGTACGAATCCGAGTGATATCAAAGTTCAGTGCAAATTAAGCTTATTGGCAGCAGTAATCTTACCAAAAGTAGGGGGTGTACCAGACCCTCATTATATCACGCTGAGACCCATGAGAGCAGTAGGTGCAAGTCAAGGAATGGAAACCATGCAGCTTATCTGCCCAGTTGCTTATATACAGAGCAAACAAGATGACACTAAGTAAACAGCACTGTTCATTTACAGCTTTTGAAGATATTAGCTCTTTAAGGAAAGCTTTTTTCAATAGGCTGCCACTCTCTTTCTTGTTTTATCTGTGAAAACCTGGTTCCTCTCTTTGCCAGAGGACTAACCCCCCTCCACCTCCAGCCCCATGTGTTTATTATCATCATCATCATCATCATGATTATTATTATTATTTATTATTATTGTTATAGTTCTCTTTTTCATAAATGCCACCTTTCCAGATTGTATTGATGCCCTACAGGTAATTAAAAAAGGTCTCACATGACCCCCTCTGGTCATTTCTTCTAAAAGACACATATTAAATTCCTTAGGTCTTTGTTTATACTGTGTTATTTTTAGATACTGGACTATTATAGTTGTTCCCTGTAGGTTAAACTCCATTTTGTCTATGAACTCACAGATTTAGGTTGTCTACAACTGCACACAGAACTCCAAATGTGAGTCCCCCCTAGTCTCTGTAAAGAGGAATGTAATTTATCCATTTGTTAACTAGGTAAGTGAACTAGTCCTTTTCTGGCCTCATTCAGCCATGACTCTGGCCACAAGGCCAAGGTAAACATACCTCTGCTTGTCTGCTTGTCTTTCAGCTTATCCCGGTTAGGGGTTGCCACAGTGGAACTCCGGTCTGCTAACGTTTGATAGTGGATTTTTATGTGCCGAGTTACCAGCTCTGATGCACAACCTTCAACGAAGGCACGCCCATACACGCATGCTTCTACACAGAAGATGCTTTAGCTGAGAATCGAACGCGACAACGTCTTACTGTGAGGTGACAACGCTACCTCAGCACCACTACCGCGGGTAAGGTAAACATACCATATATCTATAAAATTTAATACAGCCAATCAACCAGGATGTTTTTTAGGAAGTGAAAGAGAACAGAAGTACATGAAGAAAACCCACTCAACATGAAGAGTCTAAAATCTCCACCCAGACAGTAACCATAAGTCATGACTGAACCCTCTGTCCTTGAGCAGCGAGGCAAAGATCTAACCAACAAGTCAGTGTGCTGCCCAAACAGTACAGTGTGTTGTCGTCTGGTAACCATGGTAACTGGTAGCACTGTGCACCCTAAATCTCCTAGGCTTCTTTGCTGCCTTTTCACATTGCATGTCTGTCATCTGATATGACTGGCCCCATTTCTAATTTACCTCTCCTCTCAACTATCTAGATTTTCCCAGAATGTCCAGATTTTTTGCCTCATATTTTGGTCTGTTTCTCATAAAATGTGTGGCTTTCTGGCAAATAAATGAGGAATGAAGACACAAAATAACGACAGTCATTTTGAGTTTCAGACTTCATATCCTTCATAAAATGCATACTGATGTATAAGGTGTTGTTCTAGCAATGCTCTATGTTTATGAGAGCAACGTTTAAAATCTGTCCCTATTTTGTGTGCCTTTGTTCAGATTTCTCAAGCTAAGAGGTTGATAGATATATTCCACATTATCACTCATATTGCATCTCTTAGCATGGACTCTTTCCATGATTATTTTATTTCCCACTTATATAGTTTTGCATTTTTGGCACTGGACTAAAGGTGCTGCTAGACCTCTAACCATTCCTCCAGTCTTGCTAGATCCAGACATATTCTTTCCACATTGTATTGTTTAGATATCCATTAATTTCCTTTTGCACAAGTCAGGCACAGGAGACAACTTAAACTGTGAATTATAACCCTCAATCATGAACACGTCATTAAAAATCGTACTAGGCATACAGAAATTAAATAAAGCAAAAAGATTACAGTAAAAACATTTTCAGAAAAAGATTAACTTTGTAACTTCAGTGGCCAACCCTATTTTTAATCTTATTGTTACATCACTAAAATATGAACTTCCTGAGCATCAAAGGATTTTTAAGTCAAAATAGGAGAGATAAGAAGTACATTTGTTATCTGGTTTCCAGTAACAACAGAGTAGATTGAAAGGTAGGCACCCTGCACGGTGCCTTCACTCATGAGCTAGTGTTGATATACTGACACCTACTGGTAAAAAGCAGAACACCAGGACAAGTTTTAGTTTATATTTTTTTCCCTACTTATATTTTATTGCATTTTCAGATTTAAATGTTAACAACAATGACAAAAAAAGGTATACAATGAAAGAAAATGAAAAACATTATACAGACATTTAACATAAATCACCTATATCATCCTGTCATGACTGAAGAACAAAGAACTGGTTATCTACTGTATAGTAAATGACATTAGCCAACACAATAAGACATTTATCTGAATAAACTGAGGTAATATAGACATAATATTAGGAAACAAAAGGTGACCAGTAGATAATATAAGAAGTAAATTAAACCTTTGAACTCAACTATTTACAACTGTACAATTTTACAATGAATTATGCTGCTTAGAGATTTTATTTCAAAGTTATTAGAGAGAGGGTCTTCCATACCAAATAATGCGGGTAATTACATAGTTATAACATAGATATTTATTATTCTAATATGCGGTCTAAGATATTTTTCCATATTTTTAGGAATTGTATTCGTTTCTTTTTATCATTAATGATGAGTTTGTGTGAGATTATGCAAGTGTGAGCCATATATTTTATATATATTTTTTTAATCAGATCTCTTTTTATTGAAAAATAAAATACACAAACGTATATAAAACAAAATGAGACACTTTTAAAGCCTTTTAGCATTTTAATATAGTACAGTAGTGTATAAAACATGGTATGTTATTTGCATCATAAAGAAGAACATAAACAAGTTTTGATAAATGAGCCACTTCTGAACTGAAGCAGGATACATTATTTTACCCGTTGCAAAACATTGAAAGTATAGCACATACAAAGTAAATAAACAGCATGTGACAATAAACTTCTAGGTACAAAAAAAAAATCAAGATTTTATAATAACAACAGTTTTGAATGCATATACATTAATGAGGAAACCACTTCCGAAAATGACTTGGTTTCGTATGCAAGTACATATATTATATGATCCTGTGTTTTGGAATATAGCAACAACCCATGGCTGGGTGTGGGTAATGTTGGATTTACCCATGGTTGTTGTGGTTTAGTCATGAGGGCGAAGCTCGAGTGACCAAACAAAGCCAACCGGGGGTAAATCCAGCATTACCAACACCCAGCCATGGGTTATTGCTATTGTACAATTACATTATTTAAGAAAAAAATTACTTATTTTTCTTAAATAATTTCTTTGTATAAGGGAGCCATGGTGTTCTTGCACTTTTTTTCACCTATCATGAAGCTTTTTTTGATGTATTGCCCATGCGTATCGGACTTACAGTCCCATGCTTATGCAGTACATCAGTGCTTTGGAAAGGAAGCAACGGAGACAGGAAGCTCTCTGTTGCTTTTTTATTTTTTTTTTTATTAAAAAAAAAAGAGTTTGATATCCAGACAGTTTGGAGGTATGAGAGAGAGACAAGGCAATACAAGAAAAAACAGGTACATTTCTTTAGTTTTGCATAAGGTATCTGATTTTTTTCTTGTATTTCTGTCCTGTCTTTCTTGCACCTCTAAACTCTCCAGATTTCAAATTTCATTAGCTCAAGAAAACTGGAAAGCCATAGCGTATATTAATAGAAGAAAGTCCAGGCAACCAGACTTTTTTCTATTGGTATATGATGGATTTTACAATGGGCACACTTGTTGGGCTGACCAATCAGCATGCATGTTTTTGAATGTTAATGGCCAGTCATTGTATAATGCAAATTAATTCACACCTTCATTTGTTTATATTGCCTGTTAGGTAAATATTTATTGTTATGGACACAATTAACTGAGTTTATAAGAATATACATGGTAAGGAGTATACAAAGCAACATATTAACATTGGTCTGACAGAGTTCATACACAAATAACATCTGTGGGGCTAAGACAAGTCTTCTCCAACTTAAAACAACGGCCCTAGAAACATTGAAAAAATTGGACTGACTCTTTTACTGTAGCTGTCAACAAGAATCCTTTGAACATAATCTTGCTGCTCAGAAATAATGGGTGTCTCAGGAAAGGAAAACAAAATATACTTCAATGCTTCAGGAAGCATTGAACCCATATGCTTTCTGATATTACTTGGAATAAGTACATTGAAGGATAAAACTGCAGATAAGTAACAAACACAGTGGTACAAAATGTAACATTGTATATGGCTACAAATTTGAAATGTCTGTAATGTGTTTAGTGATATCATACAGATCCAGTTTTAACAACAGCGTCCGACCCCAACTAATGAGGCTCCTCCCAATTTTAAAGGAGAGACATACCCAAAAAGCATGTTTATTTCATCATAGTTTGGTGTTTCCTGTATTTTAACACCACCCTGGGACTATTTACAGGTTTTTAAATACTTTTATACGTAATATATGTGTCTGATCATATGGGGTCTGGCATCTGGTTGTTTAGTCTACCTTTAGGTATCCCACAATACAGTGCATGTCTGTAAAAAATTACATCACTCAGGCCTCTTTCTTCCTAAAGCTCCTGTCACTGCATTGATTTTATATGCATACACTGCTATCTTTCAGTCAGTTCTAAGTAACATTTCATGTTGTTCAATGACTGCTTAAAACACAAACAGTGTAAATGCCACAGAACAGAATTTCAAAGTGCTTTTTACTGCTGCTTCTGTTTAGAATGGCTAAATTACAATCTTTTGTGAAACCTGAATTGTACTACTTTGACTCATCTCCAATCCCCTTTCACACCTAACTTCCCTAGCTATCAAAATGCTAAGGGTAATTTCAGCTGTTACCTGCTGTGATTGACAGCTCACAGCAGGAGACGACTCATGTACTGTTTCCTTGTTCTAGCCTTTACTTTCTGTATGGGTAGGGGAAGGACCAGGGAGCTGTGACATTACAGCATGGGTGGGTTTTTAAGACGGTCATGGTAATGTCAGTTTGAGGACGGAATTGGCCAGAAAACTACCTGTATTCATTGGTCTTGATGACATCAATGAATTGGAGATTGCAGCAAGCTTTTCCAGGGCAGGATAAAAGTTTTTTGAAAGTCAAACTACCATAGTACAGTAAGGTACTGTTCTAGTGGAGAGAAACAGTTGATTTAAAATATTTTAAATGCTGTATTGTTGTTTATTCATAGCAGGGACAATAAATAGGGAGAAAAAGGACACAGAAGTTGAACGCTTAATAATAGAATCCCTTTGTCGTCCTTTAACTCACATTATGTGGGTAAGCTGGTTTATTTGTCATATATATCGATCCTGCACTTTTCATGCTGAAATAGGCAAAGAAAATGCTGCATTTCATTTTGTTGGCAATGTGCTCCTTTTGTTAAGTGTTTTCTGCAAACATAGAAACACATTCCTCAAACGCATTAAGTGAATTAAAGGGGCCCAGATAATAATGTCAGGTAGGTGACGCTGATAGTATATCATGCTTTGATAATGTCTTCATCAAAGAATGAAGCATCTAATGAATAAATTCACTTAAAATTTTGTTGTCATAATGCATACTTAAATATTGTACTGAACCGTAACAGTGATGACATTGTCTGTGACTCATGCCATAGCTGGACTTCTGCATTCTACTATACCACTAGTCAACTTCTGAAACAGTGTTTTTATGTATGTGTGCAGCCCTGTCAGAGTGAAATGTGAATTGATCTCCGTGAATCTGTACTCTTGGAGAAAATCTGCTTGCACTGAATGTTCATTTCTCATTTGAAAAAGTTCATATTTCATGATGTACTGCTTTACTCAGATTTAAAGATTTCTGTTGCAAATGAGAGTAAAAAGTTATCCATTCAAAGATAACTGCACTTTCATATATTTTTTTTTAAAAACTACTACTCAGAAAACCACATACCTACAAAAATGTTATGCAAGCTGTTTCATTGGGTTTATAGTTTACAAAGTGCAGTTCTCTGAAATGACTACTGCATATTTTTGTATTTTATATTTTAAAGAAATATATGTTATTTCAAATGAAAATTCTTTAAATTCCATTTGTGTGCACTGGCTGCTATTAGATTGTTTAATTATAAAATAAAATGTTTATGTGTAATGTGTCATGAGAAGTCATCTCACTATAACATTCATTATAACTGTTTATTTTATATTTTAAAGAAATATATGTCTACTTTAGCAAATATATATATATATATTGTTTCAAATGAAAATTCTTTAAATTCCATTTGTGTGCACTGGCTGCTTTTAGATTGTTTAATTATGAAATAAAATGTTTGTGTCATGAGAAGTCATCTCACTATAACATTTATTATAACTGTTTAACAAACATGGCTATATTTTGAAATAATAAACTGCTTAAGATTATAAATACTATGCAATTTGCAACCACTGCAAATAAACATGGAACATTATATATTTTTTCAATGACTTAGCAGATCTCTAGTTTATGTTGTGTAGATACTAGAATACTATACACACATTAATATGACACCCATGCTCTTAATGGTGTAATTTGAAAACATATACATTTTCTTCTGTAATAGAAGTAAAAGACTTCAAGGTTTGACTTAGAACCAAAAACTACAACAACTCTGTCTTCTCTGTATCTTATCACCTTCTCAGATGACAGCCATGCATGATAAACAGAGTACTAAAGTACCCCTTACCTTTTTGCAAAGGCTGTTCATCGAAAATGGGAAAACAGGTTGAGGATGGATGGATGGATTCATTGACACATATCCACCGAAATACCAAGACTCTGAATGGCTACATAAGCAATTTTTTTCCCAGGAGAAACAATCACTTGGCCATTGTCAGGAATTTTCCCTTTCCTCTGCTGTAGTGCGATCTTGGAGTTGGTATATTTAAGTAGGGGGGTGTGGGGGCGAAGCCCCCCACTTCATTGTGTTTGTCGGTTTGTTTTGTTTATTGTTGACCAAGTGAATTTCTTCCCTGGGAAAAAAATCGCTTTTGTGGCCGTTTGAAGTTTTGGTATTTTGGTAGATATGGATCGATGTAAGGGCATTCGATGAACAGCCCTGTCGACATTGTAATATAGACCCATTTGAAAACAAGCATTTATAATGACCCTTTTGCTAACTTGAACACAAAAGAGGGCACCCGACTTCAACGAAAATTAAAATCAACCATACTGTAAAATGTGACGACTTTACTTCTCAAAGACTCACACATCTATGAAATAAAACTCCTCCCCCCAATTAAACTCAGCTTATCAATTTATACCTTCTAAAAGGATGTCGTTGATGACATGGACACCTGTAAGTTCCAACATGTGATCGGGGATATCAAGTTCCTCACTGGCCAATAGGCTTTGAGTTTGTTCATCAAATCTATGAACTTCCTTAATAAGTACTCCTGCATATAAAGAGTAGTGTGACAAGAGCGGGGTACTAAACCCATTTACTCTTGATAGCAATGCGAGTTCATATCTCCTACAACTTGAATCAGATCCACAAAGAGCTTGTGCAACAGCGAAGAGAGCAGTGCTGTTAGTACATTCCCATTTAAGCATTAACAGTGAGCATAAAGATATGCAGATCATTAAAAAAGCGCCTAAGCACCGTACACATCAAGCGTCACAATAGTGATCAGAGTGACAGAAGACAAAGATGGAGGCAGAAAGTAAATATAAAAAAAAATGAACAATACAATCAGGTCTACTAGAGGATCCTATGAACTTAGATTGACGTCTGAAGTGAAAGATAACTCCTTTAGCTGTGTTAGAAAATTTTTAAAAAATTTAAAAAAAATACACTATATTACTTAGAACTTATTCATAATGGGACCTCCTATTCTGACACAACTGACATTGCCAATATCCTTGTGAACAAATTTAATGCCAACTTCACCCATAAGACTTCTGTTCAAAATTCCAAATATCTGAATCCCTTACTCCCCCCAATTATCTCTAAAAATATTTTACTGTCACTGCTAACCAAGATCAAAAATATTTCTTCCAAGGGACCTGACAATATACCTGGTTGCTTAATTAATAATGTTAAGCATGTCCCTGAAAACACATTCCTCAAATTGCCCCCCCCCCCCATAAAGGTGGCCTTACAATTACAAGCCTCATCTGCAAAGCCATGGAAAGTATAATAACTTACCTCATGAACTGTGATATCAAGAATCTTGTCAGACTTGTCCCCCAACAATTTGACTTTATGAAAGGTAGAGCCTGTTTATTTAATCTGTTTATTTCATCCGGCAAATGTCTTTAAAAGGATTGCAGAGTCTGTAGATGGTAGTATGTTGTGTATCTTGACCTGGCTATAGCCTTTGACGCCATTCTCCTTGCTGGCATCATACAAAAACTAAATGCTTTAAAAATCAACCCTTATGTGGTACGATGGATAGCAAGCTGACTGAAAGACAGAATCTGCACAGTGCAAGTTGCATCTGCCTCATTAGAAAGTATGAACATAACTAGTGGTGTCTCGCTGGGCTTAGTACTAGTACCCCAGTCCTTTTTGACTTTTACTTCTCGGATCTCCAAGACCTCTGGCTAACAAAGTTTGCATATGATTGCAAACTAACAGTTGTTGTTAAGTCACTCTATAACACTCTAACCTTCCAGAATGAACTCCCCCTAGTAGACACTTATTGTACTAAAACTGGGCTCATACTAAACACTAAAGTATCATCACTTTTGGTAGACATCCCCTCATCATACTGCCTAGACAGCACACCTCTACAAAAAAAAAAAGTAGGTATCATACATCTCAACTGTACAGATTTTCGCAGAATGTCCAGATTTTTGCCTCACATTTTTGGTCTATTTTTCATAAAATTGTGGTTTTCTGTCAAATTATTGGAATTTCATTGAGGACTGAAGTCAGAAAATAATGACAGATGGTTGAGGTTTCAGACTTCATACTCTTCGGAAAATGTATGTTAAGGCAAAACATATTGTTCTACCAATTTTCTAAGTTTGTAAGAGCAATATTTTAAAATTGCCCCGATTTTCAGTCCTTTGTTCTTCCACTATGTATGGCCTTATCCGGATTTGTTGCTCTAAGAGGTTTGAAAGGTATGCTAGGTATTTGGGTTGATAGCTTGCTCCCTCTCCTTTGACCATCATGTAACAACAGCTGTGAAGAAATCCTTTTACTTTGCCCAGCTAATTTCCAAACGATATCATCAGGGTCTAAAGACGTAATCACTCCATTATACTCAGCATCGATCAGGCCAGTTACTGAGTACAATGTCACTTTTGGATGTATCTCACTAAATGTATCAAACAATTAGAAAGAACTCAAAGGTTCATAACAAAAAAGATCACAGACCTAAAGTTACTGAGCTATCAAGAGAGGCTGGAAGCCCTATCCTTTTATTCGGTGAGTTATAGACATTTGAGGAGAGATCTCTGTCTTGCCTATCGTGCCACTAGAGACCCGACTGTCCTGGACTTCATGTTTCTCTGCAAGTCCAATAACTCCAGCAGTACTAGAACAAGGGACCTAAAGCTTCACCAACAAATAAACAAAACAGAGTGGAGAGACAGGTTTATAACCTACCACTTCCCAAACCCTGGAATAAATTTCCCCTGCACGTTAAGCAGTGTGACATACACCATCACCCTTTAAACATAAATTAGATGACTGTATGAGTATCCTGAAATGTATTCTATAACTGACCAGTATGACCATCCTTGTGAAAGGAGGTGCTGTCTGAGGGAGGGTACTAGCAAGCTGAGAATGGTCATGGAACTCAGAGCCCTTGGAATATCTATGACTTGATAAATCTATAACACTGACAGAATAATATGTGCTAGCAAGTGGCCATAGGCCTCAAATCAGAACAACTGCTTTCTTACAGAACATGGTATTAGTACTAAGAGAATATATCATATATCACAGAGGCTACACCCTGTGATAAACATCAGGCACAGGTTATGCCTGGCATTATTACCCAGGAGTACTAAGGAAATGTATCATATATCACAGGGGCTACACCTTGTGATAAACATCAGGCACAGGGTATGCCTGGCATTATTACCCAGGAGTATTAAGGGAATGTATCATATATCACAGGGGCTACATCCTGTGATAAACATCAGGCACAGGGTATGCCTGGCATTATTACCCAGGAGTACTAAGGGAATGTATCATATATCACAGGGGCTACACCCTGTGATAAACATCAGACACAGGGTATGCCTGGCATTATTACTCAGGAGATGTACATTTATATAACACAAAGTAGAGCCCGTGGTTTACATCAAGCACAGTACATGATTTACGATAGTACCAGGAACTGTACAATGTGTATCACACAGGCTGAAGCCTGTGATATAAATCAGACACAGAACATGACATACAGCAGTACCTGGGGATGTACCATGTGTACCACACAGGCCGTACCCCATGATATACATCTGACACAGGACATGACTTACAGCAGTACCGGGGGATTACCATGTGTACTACACTGGCTTTAGCCTATAATATACATCAGGCACAGGACATGATTTACAGCAGTAGCAGAGGATGTACAATGTGTACCACATAGACTACACCCCATGATATACATCTCAGAATGGACATGACTTCCATGCGCTAGAAAATTCCTTCCAGTCATAATTCACATTCTTGATTGACAATAGAAATATACAACTATTATTCAGAACCTGCCACATGGCCATGGTGGTGCAGAGGTTAGCATTGTTGCCTCACAGCAACAGGTTCTCCAGTTCGATTCTTGGCTGGGATGCCTTCTGTGCAGAGTCTGCATGACCTCATGTGGGTTTCCTCCAGGTGCTCTGGTTTCCTCCCACATTCTAAAGACATGCAGTAGATGGATTGGACATTCTAAATTGGTCGTGCACGAGTGAGTGGTGCGAATGAATTACTGCAGCAGGTATTCCAATTCTGTGGTGTTTTTTTTTTTGGTTTTTTTTTTTTTTGTTTGTTTTTTTTTTTACTGGACAATCCATATTTGAGCAGTTCTGTCCAGTGGAAAAAAACATGGAAGATGGAAAATATCCTTCAGTTTAACAATAAGAAATGTTGTACAGCTTTCTCTGACTTGTTTCAGAAAGCTATAACTCTACATCTGAAACATGTGACTATGATTTGAAACCATAGGCAAAAATAAAATTCTTCATAAAACCCATTTTCATCAGGGGCCTGAGGAGAAAAGCTTCACAGAAAACAAACAAATGATTTTAACAATAAGTACTAATTGTGACTTAGAAGCAGAAGTGCATAACACAATACAATCAGAGAAGTAACAAAGGCAATAATATTATGGAGTAATGACCCCAAAGAAAAGTAAAATATTATACTCAGCCTTTCTTTTTTGCATAATGATATCTGTATACAAAGACAATATACACTATATATAAGGCGTTAACTATTTTAATAATAGAGTGAAACATGGACTTTTGTACTGCTTGTAGGCATGGCTTATGGCTTGTCCTGAAAAAACTCATATGCCTGTAACAAATACTCCAATTTGGGTATTTGACAAAGGTGACAACCCTACATTCAATGTGTAGCAGGAGTGCATACATGTAATGTCAGACAGCATCCATGTTAAGTGTCATCATGAAAATACCCTAATACCCTTAGTATAGGAGCACTGCTGTTTGTCATGTGCTCTTTTGGTGAAGCTTGCAACAGCACTTTTCTAAGATCATTGTTTGATGTTGTCAATAGTGTATCAGATAACAGCTTAATCAAAAGTGCTGTACTTTAGTGTGAGATCTCATGAATCAGAGAAGACAAAAAAGTACATTTATTATATATTTTTTTTAAGTTTCTCTTTTCTCCAATTTGGGCAACTTCTAAGGTATTTGATATATATATATATATATATATATATATATAGAGAGAGAGAGAGAGAGAGAGAGAGAGAGATCAGGCATGTGGAAGCAAACCCCCCACATCAAGAGTACAGGTTGTTGGGTGCAGGAGGGTTGCACCCACCCATAAAGAGTACAAGTGGGTCCAATCCCATACAAAAAAATTACATTGTACTTTTTCTGTGGTTTTGAAGTGCATTTAGATGGCTTAAGATTTTGTTATATTCAGATATTTCAGTTCATTTCCACTGCTGTGTGTTCCTGTCTGTGTGTTGATTAACCAAACCAATGATGTGGTGTCTGACTAAGTGGACATGACTTTCTGTGGTATGAAGCCCAGAAAGTTCAATAAGGACAGAAGAACTAACCTCACTTCCAAAACATTGACATAAATATGGCACATCTGAGGCATTTGGATACCCTGAATGGTCTACCCACTGTAGTGCCTCCCCCACTCTATAGCAGATGAGTGCATGGCCACTGTAGCCTGAAGCATCTGGAACTGAAACAAGCTTATTTACTGAATGAAGGATGGACACATCTCACTATCAATGTAGGTGTGACTGACAGATGTTTAAAATTCAAACTGGATAAGAAAGTGGATCAAGATGTGAAGACCATACAACTCAAACTGTTTACTGAAGGGCCTTAATTTGGAACATGGCATGAAAGATTATGAAAATGAAAGTTGTAATTTTTTTTTTTATTTAGACATTGTGATATGTAGTGAGAGTAGGGAACAGGTGGAGGAGACCCTGGAGAGATGGAGATATGCTCTACAGAGAAGAGGAATGAAGGTCAGCAGGACTAAGACAGAATATATGTGTGTGAATGAGAGGGAGGATAGAGGAGTGATGAGGATGCAAGGAGTAGAGTTGGCGAAGGTGGATGAGTTTAAATACTTGGGGTCAATAGTTCAGAGTAACGGTGAGTGTGGAGGAGAGGTGAAGAAGAGAGTATAGGCAGGATGGAGTGGGTGGAGAAGAGTGTCAGGAGTGATTTGTGACAGACGAGTACCTGTAAGAGTGAAAGGGAAGGTCTACAAGAGGGTAGTGAGACCAGCTATGTTATATGGGCTGGAGATAGTGGCATTGACAAAAAGGCAGGAGTTTGAGCTGGATGTGGCAGAGTTAAAGATGTTAAGATCTGCACTGGGTGTGACGAGGGTGGGCAGGATTAGGAATAAGTATATTATAGGGTCAGCCCAGGTTGGAAGGTTTGGAGACAAAGCCAGAGAGGCAAGATTACGTTGGTTTGGACATGTGCTGAGGAGGGATGCTGAGTATATTGGGAAAAAGATGCTAAGGATGAAGCTGCCAGGTAACAGGAAAAGAGAAAGGCCTAAGATAAGGTTTATGGATGTGGTGAGAGAGGACATGAAGGTGATTGGTGTGACAGAACAAGATGCAGAGGACAGGAAGAAATGGAAACAGGTGATCCGCTGTGGCGACCACTAATGGGAACAGCTGAAAGAAGATGATGATTTATTCATTTGTTTGTTTGTTTGTTTTATTTCTATTTGTTAACCAGGGTGGAGCACAGTACTCTGTGGACCATTTTCAGGTTCTGCTTGGAAACAGAATTACAAAATCTGAAGAAGATAATACAATAAAAAGAGCAATTCTTAAAAATGTAAATAAAGGGATAACGTACAGTTAGAAAATTAAGGGCAGTACAATTTCAGAACATAAAACATTAACATAACAGTTCTGGATAACATAATAAAAACAGGAAAATAAATACAGAAGCTAATATAAATAAGCCAGTGCTAATGACAGACTGCATGGAATAAGAGAATGAACTAGAAAAGCAAATAATGTAAGATTTCATAGTATTCAGTAATATGTGCAGTATATACTGCAGTCTAGAGTTATGAGGGAAGGCAAGAGAAAGGGAGTTTGTATACAGAAGGGGCTATGTGGACTAGAAATCTTGGACAAAAACAACCTAAGATACTACATATTTTGTTCAGATATGCACAGCCAAGTAGGGTAGGATTTGATTTTTCTTTTCACGGTTGAAAATAGCCCTACAGTTTTATATATGCCCTGCCTGCAGTGCCTTCTTAGACTTACACTGGCAGAGAATGTTGGCAGTTGGCCAGAATCTTTCCAGTTTTTATTTCCACACAGTATCTCTTCTGCCAAGTGCAACCCGTATTTTGGCTACTGATTTCTTATAACATTGTGCCTGTTTCTGATGTGATTTACTGATGACCCCAACAATGGAGGAATAAGTATTAAACCAAACTGTGGAAATGCAGGTGGGGAATAACCAAAGGCTGGTGCAACTACAGTAACAGCTAGTTGTGTTTGTCAACATAGCTGCCAATTGCAGGACCATGACACCTATGAAGAACCAGACAAGGGAGGATAGACTGGTGTCTTAGTCAATGGCATTTGAGCCTACACCGTCACATAGAACTGTAACTGAGCAGAATGAGTAATAATCCTGCCATCCCAGCTGACAGGAGAGGGCCAGTATAAACGTAAGAAAAAACACTTCTGTTTGGGGCTGGTATAACAACTGAAGTACAAGCAGTAACATTTTATAACCGAACTTTTGATATGGATGAAACAGGAACTATTTACATACATAGTTTAAAACACAACTTAAAGCTTTGAATTGAAACTAATAACAGTAAAGCAATATGTTTAGAAATGTTATTATCAGACAGGTTTAAAAGAGCTTTGTCTAGTAATATAAGAAAATAGGTAGGACAAAGTGATCCCAAGAACTCAGATAGTACTTTCAATAGAATCATTTATTAGTTAATCAGTTAATGTTTGACACTGATTTGTCTGCTTCTAAGACTAAAACTGCTATGGGAAATGTAAGGTTGTCTGTGAAACAAAAAGCAACAAGTAATGATTAATTTGTTAAATTAGTGGGGAAGAGTCGCATTTCTATGTTCTGTACAACTAACACTGACTGAGAGTGCTACTGACAGCAATGTGAAAACTGAAAAAACATGTTTTAGATGAAGTAAGTGCTGCTGATGTAGTGTGATAAAACTACAGCTAGGATAAGTGAGTCAGTCCTGTGTCAATGTATTACAATGAAGCTAATAAAATACACCATTATTTTTTTTTAAATAAGGGAGGATCTAACTCTGCTAGATTTTGGAAACCGGCTTTCCTTTGTCAAGTTGTTGTTGTTGTCTTTTGGCTTTTCCCGGTTAGGGGTCGCCACAGCAGAACTCCGGTCCACTAATGATTGGCAGTAGATTTTCACAAACGCCGAGGTGCCAGCTCAATGGTCAACCTTCAATGAAGGCACGCCCATTTACGCATGTCTTTCAAATGCCCACCCAACCACGGGGAGGACATGCAGACTCCACACAGAAGGCACTCCCCACACTCCAGCCGAGAATCGAACAGGAGAACCTCTTGCTGTGAGGCAACAACACTACCATTGCACCACCGCGTATCCTTCAATATATAAGCATAGGATTAGTAACAACCAAATTGTGCAGGTAATATGCATTCATGGTGACAGAAAATAGATACATATGTAGAAATTTATTCAGTTCTAGGTTAACTGTTAAATCCTGTGTCTGTGACCCCTGATTTGACTAATAAAGTTTATAAAGAAAAATAGAAATATGGGAGTAGGAATAAAATTAACGGACAGTACACCAGGCTGAACACACATTTAACAAAAAAAAAGAGGTACAGCAAAAACATGAAACACCCATTCAGTATAAAGATTGTAGTCGATGAGCACAGCAGTGATAGTCTATATACAGGGATTCAGATCAAAACCAGGAGACAGGAGTTGGCGTAGAAACTACAAAAAGTCAGAATTTGGCTGTGGTTTAATCAGTAAAAAGAATCACATATGGTAGCAGAAGCATGCCCCATTGATAGAGCAACAGAAACCTAAAACAGTAATAGAGGACAGCATAGGTAATGAAGATGTAGTGATGGAAAACTCTGAAGTAAAATAAATCAGTTCAAGACAGAAGTATACACAGCCACTTCACAGACCCAAAACCTTTCACAACAATGCAACTAAAACTATACTTACCACTACTTACCTCCTGCTCTTACTACTTTATGGTACCCCTGTCCCTACTAACCTCCAGGCATCACAAAAAAGTAAAACTTGAATAATGCTATAATAAATCAAATACATTTCCAGCAAATACCCCTTTTAGAACCTACCACTGTATAGCACTAAAAAGCCTAAATTGGTTAGAACTACCCTATCAACTGACATATACTGCTTATGAAATTATCCAGCATCCTTCAGCTTGTCCATCACTAATTACCATTCTATACAACTATGTTTCCCATTCAGTTAGTATGATCCAGTGACCAAAAACCTCTTTTTGTCCACTCATACCATGTTGCTAAGGCCAAGAACTCCTTACATATATATCCATCAGATCAATAACGTCCATCCAGTCCTTTAAAACCTTTCTGAAAAACTTTTTAGCCAAAACGTGTTGCTGTTCTTGGTCATCCACAGTATAAACTATATCCCTAAATATGAAGAAGTACCTATTTATACCTTATATCTTCTCACTCTCCCTTCTTCACTCATTTCCTAACGTCAATCAGTTCTCTCCCGTGACTCTCTAAATAAATATGCCATAACACTGTTTTTTTCTCTCACTTCATATTGCAATTCCTGTTTGTATTATACCAGCTTACCTTTAATTTCTCTAAACTGGCTAAATTTCTCTAAATATTAAATTATTATCATGGCAACTCGGCACGTAAAAATCCACTGCCAATCATTAGCGGACCGGAGTTCCGCTGTGGCAACCTCTAACCGGGAAGAGCCGAAAGACACAGCACAGCATTAAATTATTATCATATACGTTGTATCTGTTTTAACCACATTATATCTAATTTGGTATAATTATTTATAATATGTTATTATATTATTTTTGAAGATTGTAAAATTATTGTTCTTAAAATGTTTTTGTAATACTTGGGATTTTTTCCACGAACCTCTGCTGAAAATGGGCACCTACCCAGTCGGACTTTCCCTGTAATCAAATGTCAATAAATAAATAAACTGACCATTAAATATGTCATGGGCTATTTATATTGAATAGACTCTTTTTAAAATACTGAAAACACCATTCAATAACAGAATATTTTCAGTTCTTGGAATCATTTTAACTCTTGAGCAGGTGATTATTTTTCTTCAACAGTTTACTATATTTGGAGATTTTTATTTACAATGAATATCTCATCTATATTTTGAAGACGTTTACTACAGTTTCACTTGATTATATGACCTGTGGGCTTTGCTTTCAACTCTTGACCATCACAGTTTTCACAGTCACTGTGTGCCTGCCAGAGGACTGATTGCAACATCCTATGACTTGGGTGTATTTGGTCAACCCGAAAAAAAAAATACTTCTTTTATTCCCAAAATTCCTTTCTTATGAAAAAAAAAAAAACAAAATTTAAAATCCTCTCATTTTATAATACAATCATTAAAGGCATTTCTCATAGCAAATTATTAGGTGTGATAGTGGATGATAAGCTTAAATTCAACCTGTATATACAAAATTGCATAAATAACTCACCATAAACTAGGAGCCAAAAGAAAGTGGCTAAAATTTCTCTAAAACATTAAATCATTCCCATAAAATCTGTAATTCCTTTTATACAGATTACTGTCTTCTCCATAAACTATATAAGATCATGCTTCAACTACCTTGCCACCTACTTCACCTTAGGCCTGTGCACTTTCCCATGGCTTCTGAATTTTTTCTTTGTATGCATCCTGTAAAACTAGAAGTCTTATGCAATCTCCGTCATTTTAGTGTTTAGGCCCCTGCTGATTCCTTTCCATCATTTCTTCTACTTCATGTTGATTGTCAGGAGTCAGTAATAAAGTTGAACCGGGTAATCCATTTTCAACCTTCTGCCATTAATAAGTGAGCTGGTAAGAGACTAAGTTGCTGAAACAGTATTCTTATATGCTAATACTTTATGATGACAATCCTTATCACATGCTCTTTCACATTAGATTTGTCATTATTTGGATAGTTCTCTCATCTTTTCAATTCACTCCATAGTTTATCTGAAACTACACAGTGTTTGTTTGTGATCTGTTGTGCAATTGCTTGGTAAGAGAAGATTTATTCTGATTTATATTTTATTTTTTTACCTCTAATTTCCCATCTTTGATGAAAGGGTAACTCTAGCCATCAAAATGGGCCTAGTCAGCTATAAATGGGGTTGTCACCTTTTCAAATGTCCAGAGTAGAACATTTGTGTGGAAAAATGAGATTTTGCTGGACAAACAATATGCACAGCCAATGTAGAATAATACATTTTACTTTTTGCCAAAATAAATTCTTACTTTTGTAGGATTTGAGCTGCTTATGCTGCTTCATGGAATATTTAGATGTTTCAAATTCAACACAATTGTTTTATACATCTATTTAAGAAAACTTGGGGGGGGGGGGTTGACCTAAAATTTCAAGATATTTGCCATTTTTCAATGTGTTTTTCTCAGGACACAACTGCTCAAATAGGGACTGTCCTGTGCAAACAAGGACAGATGGCAACACCAACTGTAAATTCACAAACACTGTTGAAAGGACACCTCAGAGCTTATCTAAATCTATCCAGTGTTTGTGATATATTGTGCAATTGCTTGCTAATAGAGGAAGTATTTTGACTTATATCTTATGTTTTTTAACTTAGATTATCATTGTGTGTGTTGGAAGAATGAGATAGATTGTAGACATCAAGATATATTTTGATTTATATTCTATTTTTGTTGCCTCTGATTTTTCACTGTTTGTTTTAAGAAAGGGATAGGTTGTAGACAGGAAGATTTATTTTTGATTTATATTTTATTATTTTTACTTCTAATTTTCAATGTTTGTTAGAAGAAATGGGTAGATTGTAGACAGGCAAACTCTGGCCACCCCAAGGGGCCTAGTCAGCTATAAATTCATAAAAACTGTAGACAGGACACCTCAGATCTTATCTGAAACCATCCAGTGTTGATTTGTGATTTATTGTACAACCACTTGGTAAGAGAAGATTTATTTTGATATATATGTTTAAAATCTGATTTTCACTGTTTGCTGGAAGAAATGAATAGATTGCAGAGAGGAAGATTTGTTTTGATCTATATTTAATTTTTCTACCTCTGATTTCCACTGTTAGTTTGTAGAAAGGGATATATACTAGATAGGCAAACTCCAACCACCCAAATGGAGCTAATCAGCTGTAAATTCAGACAAACTGTAGACATGATGCTGTATAGTTTATCTAAAACCATCCAGGCTTGGTTTGTACCTTATTATGCAATTGTTTAGTAAGAGAAGATGTATTTTGATTTATATTTTAGTTTTACTTTAGAGTTTCATTGTTTGTCAAAAGAAGGAGATATATTGTAGATGTAAATATTTATTTTGATTTATATTTTATTTTTACCCCTGAATTTCACTGTTTGTTGGAAGAAATGGATAGATTGTAGACATGAAGATTTATTTTGATTTATATTTTATTTTTTACCTCTGAATTTCACTGTTTGTTGGAAGAAAGGGATATGTTGTAGACAGGCTAAATCTACCCATCCCAAGAGGCCTAGTCAGTTAATAGTCACACAGAGTGTAGACAGGGCACTCCATAGATTATATTAACCATCCAGTGTGTTTGTGATTTGTTGTGCAACTGCTTGGTAACAGAAGAATTATTTTGATTTATATTTTATTTTTACCTCTGATTTTATCTGTTTGTTGGAATAAAGAGTTAGATTATAAACAAGATGATTTATTTTGATTTATATATATTTTTAAACTATGATGTTCACTGATTTCTAGAAGAAATGGATAGATTGTAGACTGGCAAACTCTAGCCATCCCAAGGGAGTTAGTTAGTGATAAATCTACACAGAATGTAGACAGGAGACCTCAGAGCTTATCTGAAACCATTTAATATTGTTTTGTGATTTATTGTGCAACTGCTTACAAAGAAAACATTTATTTTTAATTATATTTTACATCTGATTTTCACTGTGTGTTGAAAGAAATGGATAGATTGAAAACAGGTAAACTCTAGCCATCCCAATGGGCCTAGTCAACTAGAAATTTACAGAGGCTGTAGGCAAGGCACCTCAGAGCTTACCTAAATCCATCCAGCATTGGTTTGTGATATCTTGTGCAATTGCTTAGTAAGAGAAGATGTATTTTGATTTATTTTGATTTTATTTTATTTTTTTACCTTAGATTTTCATTGTTTGTTGAAAGAAGGGGATATATTGTAAACAGGATGATTTATTATTACTTAGATTTTACCTTTTACCTCTGAATTTCAGTGTTTGTTAGAAGAAAGTGATATATTGCATAGAGCCTAAGTCTAACCATCCCAAGAGGCATAATCAGCTTTAAATTCACACAGACTGTAGACAGGACACTGTAGAGCTTATCTAAAATTATCCAGTTTTGGTTTGTAGAATAAAAAGATAGACTGTAAACAGGAAGATTTATTTTGATTTATATAATTTTTAACCTCTGATTTTTACTGTTTGATAGAAGAAATTGATAGATTGTAGACAGGCAAACCATCCCAAAGGGCTAGTCAACTATAAATTCACATAGAGTGTAGACAGGATACTCCAGAGCTTACCTGAAACCATTTAGTGTTGGTTTGTGATTTATTGTGCAACTACTTACAAAGAGATTTAATTTTATTTATATTTTATTTTTTATCTCTGATTTTTACTGTTTGTTGGAATAAAGAGATAGACCATAGACAGGAAGATTTGTCTTGATTTATATTTTATTTTTACCTCTGATTTTCACTGTTATAATGTGGTGCAACTGTGATCAATAGTGAGCAGAATCTATACCCAGTGTAATGGACATCGAGCATTTCAATGTGACTGGCACAACTGGTACATTAGGTCAGAATGACAACTTATGAATTACTTCCCCTTGTACAAGATTAACTCAGTGTACTTAATTGTATAGTTAGTTGTATATTGTTTGATTTTCTCATAAAATTTGTATTAAATTACTAAATGTTTTGATTTCTTTGAATTCTATGGTCACTGATTTTGATTATACTTTTCTTTTAAAATATTTTAATTGTTTCAAGCTGAGAATCAATTCTTAAGTAAGTATGTCATTAATGATTTGCTAAACCACAAGTGTCTTGCTCAGTGTGCTAGATACTATGTATATGTAAAGGTAACACCTGATAACATTGGAGACCTGTGTTCCTCATGTCAAAAACTGTGCAATTTGCTTACTGTTATTAGTAGTAAATCTAGACTTACTGATTATGATTGCACTTGTGCAACTGGCACAAATTGGGAAGCTAAATCTAGACTTACTGATTATGATTGCACTTGTGCAACTGGCACAAATTGGGAAACTATTGTTTTTTTTATATATATATACATATATATATATATATATATATATATATATATATATATATATATATATATATATATTAATGACTGAACTGATGGGATAAAAACTATTAGACAAAATGTAAACAGAACAAATTTAGGAAAATAACATCCTAAGCACTCAATCATTCATGAGGGATTTCAGCACCCAGGTTGATAGCAACCTGACATTTGACCACCATGTTGCTTCCGTTGTACAGAAAGCTTTCTACATGGCCCACCTCATAAGTAAGAGTATCTCATCCAGGGGCAAGGAGGTCATAACATCCCTGTATCATTCCCTTATAAGGCCCATTATTGAGTACAATGCCCCATACGGCATGTACCTCGCAAAGCACATGCAGCAACTAGAGAGACCACAGAGGCTCCTCACCAGAAGAATCCAGGGCCTCAAAAAAATCTACCATACACAGATAAGCTAAAAACCCTATGATCTGCTGGACAAATCTGCTATGTGTAGTTCCTTCCTTGATCTATATTTCACTTTCAGATTATAGTTCTCTCAATTAACATCTTTTGCAGTATTGGAGGCAGCCTGCACAAAGACTTTTTGAATATGCTTTGCAAAGGTTTGTCATCTGTTTCCATGTGACTTTCTTTACCATAGACATATTCATGGAATTTCTTACACCCATACCACAATTCTAATTGTCCAAGCATATCATATCAATTTTGTATCTCTGTAAATGGTCTTGATACATAGAAATTTGATCTGTTCTGTTTCACAGTCACAACTTTGATACTGTTCCCACTAGCACTACTTCCAACATAATTTGATTATTTACAGTATAGAATGTTACTGTCTGAATATCTGTAACAAATTTCTTAAGCATTTCAAAGCTATTTCTTGTTCACAGCTCTGTTCCATTCCCAAACTATCTTATTTTAACAACTTTATTTGAGGCATTATCTCAAACATATTAGGAACAATGCTAGTGGGAGATTACATCATCCCTTGATACCTCCAAAGGTCTGTAATGCTTGCTTGTCTTCTGGCATTGGCATTTACCCTGTTTATTGGATTGTTTCTGATTCAGTTTTATGACCCATGTATTTCATGTTTGTCATTCTTATCTTACATTTTCTTTAACTTCAAATTATGTTGTCTAATATATTCAACAGCTGTATCAGATTCTTGTCATGCCATTCTTGTGTCTGTCCCTACATTAATTAATTATCAATTATGGTTACAGCATATTTCAAGCCTTCAATTAATTGGACAGCATCAGCTCTTCAGTGTTGATGAAATGCCAAATAGAAGTCTGAAGAATCCATGCCTTCTCACTGATGTATTAAATGCACACAATTTGGAGTTTGCTTTGTCTAGCTTTATCTGCCAGAATCATTGATTTGCATCTAGCACTTAAAAAACTGAACATTTAGAATATTTGAGACTACTTCTTCAGCTGTAAGCAGTGAGTAATTCTCTCTTTATATCACTTTATTCTGATCTTGCAGATAAATACAAAAGCTTTTATTTGCAATAGTGCATACTCGCCTTTGGTGCAGAATGCTTTGGGTTCTATTCCCACACCACATAGATCAGTTGCTCACACTGCAGTGCAGCATAATGGGCACTGCAGTTCTGAGTGTGCCATCCAATGGATAAGACATTAAACCAAGACCCCATCTGCTTGAGCTGGTGGTAGCTCAGATGAATGTAAAAGATCCCATGGCACCTATCAAAATGACTAGTGCTCCTTTATTTATATAAAAAAATAAATCTTATTTACAAAATATTTGCAAGTGTACAAAGATGTATATATATATATATATATATATATATATATATATATATATATATATATATACATATACATATACACAAATCTATTTACACAATCATACTTAATTTCCATCCCTGTCAGACAGCCACTCTTTTTTCCATAACCACCATCTGATTTTCTTAATAATGTTGCTAAATTCCATTTACCATTAAACATTATTTCATTCCATATAACATAAAATAACTTTTATCTATTATTTTAACATAGTTTAACTTCTATTCATATAATATCCATATGTAATCATATATATGTTTATTTTATTCATTTCTGTTATATCTTCAAAAAAATCTTTACATAGTTCATTACAACTTTTTTACTTTTTCAAATTTCAAAAACACATACCATACTTTCTTCTTCTTCTTGATATTATAAACATATTCTACCACTTTTCTTCTTATATGGCATATTTATTTTTACTGTCAAGTTATCTATTACCAGTCTCCACAAAAAGTCTTGACATTCTGCTTTCTGGTTACACCATTTGTTTCTTATTTTTATAGCGTTAATTTTTTTCATCTGTTAGATTTTTCCCATGGTTTCACATAGTAATGTTTTATAATTACATTCTTATACCATACTTTTCTATCTTTTTCTATATTGTCATTTTTTATTTCCATAAAAATATTTTTCTTGGTAATATTTTATTTCCTTGTGTATACATTCTTTTTCTATTTTCCTCTTTTTTTACCATACTGCAAAATTTATCATACTTATATTTATACAATTTTACTGCTAATCTCTCATCTTTTCCATTTCTCCACTTTAACACTGTGTACACATTTAATGAAGTAGCATATACCATGGGGTTAATTAGCCCAATCCTCCTTCTTCTTTATTTACATAGAAAACTCCTTTTGTTTTTACTTGGTTTAATCTAGAACTCCATATGAATGAAAAACTTATCTGCAATAATCCCTTTTCAAATACTGTTGGCAACATAAATACACTTGCTACATATGTTAGTTTTCCCTTCGGTACCAAATTTATCAATTAAACCTTTTTTTCTGAATGATAATGTATATGTTCTCCATAAAAAAAGGTTTGTTTTATCCATTCTGTTTTTCCCATTGAAATCTACTTACATTTTTATTCCCAAATTTTATACCTAACACAAACATTTCATTCATTGTAAAATGTATACCCCAGATCTTTACTATATCACCTAAATCTTTACTTTTCTCTTTATTTAAAGCATATCATCTCTAGACACTCATTTGTGGAAATTATTACTTCTTTTATCCAAATTTTATTTTTGAAAGTATTATAATGTCATCTGAGTATGTTAACAGAACTGGTTTCATATATTTTATTATTTTTTTTCCCTCCTTGGTTCAGGTCAATTGTACATAGTGTATATAAAGGTTTATAATATTTGTTTATTGATGATTGTATTGTTAAACATTATATTATTTGGAAAATAAAAAATTATTTGAAAAAAAGAACTGGAAATCTTAACCTTTCATATGTTATATAACCTGCCTCCTTTATTTTGTAATTTATTTCACATACTATCATATTCATAACTAATGCAAAGAGTATACAACTCATTGGACATCCCTGTCTTACACCATTCTTCATATGTAGAGCTTGTCTTAACCAGCCTGTTACAAGCATTTTTACTTTATTATTATATTATTTCATTATTACCCATAAGATTTAATGTCCATCTGTGTCAACTGCCTTATTAAGGTCCCCTGTCATGATTTTTGCTTCTTCTTTTCTGTTCATAATATCATCCATGATTTCTCTATCAATAATTGTTGACGATCTTTCCTTTAATACACTGTATGCTATCTTCCATAATGTTTTCCATTTTAGTTTCAAATCTCTTTTGTATTGTTTTCATAAAGATCTTATAATCATTATTATTCAGTACTATTGGGTCCCAGTTTTTTTAATTGTCTTCTATCTTCCTTCTTCAATATCAATTGATGTATTCTACCACATAATTCCTTATTCAAAATACCTGCCTTTATTCAAAATACCTTCATTTACCATTCATTCAAAATCTTTCATTTTTTTACCAATCACTTAAATTTGTATACATTTCATACCCTATTCCATCTGGGTCTGCAACCAAATCTATGTTTACTTGTCCTAATACTTTGTCTAGCTCATTTAAAGAAATCTTCTTTTCTAACTCTTTATTCTCTTTTTCTGTTAATTTTTTACTTTCCATGTTTTTTTACTACCTTCTTTTTTCTTTAAACATTTTGTATGCATATTGCACTACACTATTAATAATATTTCCTAAGTTCCTTCTATTTCTCCTTTTACATTTTTATTTTGCTCATTATACTACCATCTTTGTTTAGTAATCTGATTAAGTAACGTAATACTTTTACTCTTTTTCCTTGTAAAACTATCTCTGCTTATTTAACAATTCTTGTATTTTTTATTGATGTCTTTCATATAATTCTTTCTCTTTCTCAAAGTACTTTAATCATCATGTTCTAAATGTTTCTTTCTCTACTTTTCTCATATCATAGTGCCACTGCAAAAATCATTTTCTTTCTTCTTATATTATAATATTCATATTTATTACTAGATAGTCTAAAATTTGATGACACAATCTTTCCCTTTCTTTACAATTAGTATAAGCATATAATGCTATAATTCTATTACTTGTTCTTTCCATTTTAAATCCACAATGGTTAATCTTCCCATTTTTAGTTAAGTATAATGTCTTTACTGTATTTCTACAGAATACAGCTATTCCAGAACATCTCTCATTTCCCAAATTCCAGATTATCTTTCCTCCCCATAGTTTTTTGTTTGTAATCTTTCTTCATATGTTAGAAATCCTGTGTTTTCTAATATAATTACATCTACATTACATGTATTATACCACTCCAAAATTCCTATTCTTCTTACTATATCCTTAATACTATTCACATTTGCAGAAAGCACTAATTACTATGATAGCTTTCTTAACAGGCTATTCTAAGCCTAACCAATTTCCTTCCAAAAGGAGAGAATCAAACACTGTATCTCGTGTCTGTGAGGCAAACACCTTAACCCTTATACCAAACCCCAATCTTTAGCTGTATGTATTCATTTTTCATCCATTTCCTTTATTTTCTTCTGTAGTTATCCCTTAATTTTTTTCTCTGTCTTTTACCCCCTTACCAATATAATTATTTTTCCTTTTACTACCTCCCAGTTTATGTTTTCTTCATCAGTTATTTTAGAACCTTCTTCTATGTCCTCTTTATTATTTTTTCTCATATAATTTTTCTTCTATTTTTACTAGTTCTAATATTTCTTCTCTTTGTTCATTTTCTTATCTTTCATCTCATTTTTCCTTACTCTTATTTTTATTTTTACAATCTATCCATAAATGTCCAATTTTGTTACATTTATAACATTTCAATTCACATTTTTCCATCATGTCCTATTTACCCACAAATATAGTATTTTATTTGACACAGTTACTTATCAAATGTCCTTCTTTTCCACAGTAAAAAAAACAAGTTTTGGGATGTCCCCAGTATTTTGCAACACCCCTATTCTACTCCACATTTATCATGCTTGGTATATGTATAATTTTTTATCTTTATATTTTAATACAATATTACAATCAGAGCCACTAGTCAATAAACCCCTTTTGTCCTAAACTTGTAGTATGTCCAGTACTTCTTTACATAAAGCTTTCCAATGTCCTTTCAAAGTCTTTTTTTCCACATCTGTACATGAGTCTTCTTTTTTGTTTCCCTGTTAAATGCTTTTATCACATAGATTCCTTGGGATATAGTCTTTCTTTTTTCATATTCACCAAGACATTTTTCCATTGAAAAACAGTCTCAAATATAATGTCAGAAAATGTTTCTTTGTTAATAAGAATAAGTGATATTGGATTTCCAAGATGGCTGCAAATTGAGTAACAGCTTATTTTCAGCTCTCTGTGTAAAAACAGAAGATCTGAAGAGAGAGCCAGTAAACTTGTATTTCTGGGTAAATTTCAGTAACTGGCTAGTAAGTGCACTGTCTGGATGCCAGCAAAAAAAGAAATTCAGAGAACCTGAAAGAAAATCAGTCATAAAAGGTGAGGAAAAACACTGACTGAGAAGAATTCTGCAGCTGCTCAGCAAAAAATAGTACAAGCTCCAGTTTTGGTGCAAGACATGACTTCCAGTAACCTAGAGGAAAAAATAAGTCAAATGTTATCAGAGCGAAACACTGAAGGAGTATATCAACTCAAATAACAAAAGGCTTGGAAAAATTGAGTAAGCTTTAAAAAGATATTCAGATGAGGTAATAAAACTGCAAAAATCAGAGGTCAAAATGAAGAAAAGGCTGACTGAATATGAGACTGCTCAAGAAGAGATCTTTCAAGAAATAATAGAATTAGAAGACAGGGCACATAGGAAAAATGAGATTTTCTGCTGTACCAGAGAAACTGGAAGGAATAGATTGTATTAATTTTATGAAAGCACAAATAAGCAACTGGACTGGTATTCCACAGCAGGAGTTGTTAATTGAAAGAGCACATCATGTGTATGCTCTAAATATGGCAATGACAAAGCAGCCTAGACCTTTAATAGTAAAGATACAATCCTACCAGCAGAAGGAGTTGATTCGGACAAAACTGTGGCAGAAAGACAAAAAAATAAAAGTGAAAAACAGAAGAGTGTTTGCAGAAAATGATTACTCACTACACCAGGCAGAAGAGAGTGCATTTATTACACTAATCAGGGAATGTCAAGAAGCAAACATCAGATTCAAGCTGCTTTACCCAGCTATTTTCAGAATATTCCTTGCGGAGGGACAAAATCATTTTTTGAAGCAGAGCATGCTATGGAGGAAATACAAGTTTGTCCAACAAAATGTGAGTTATGAAACAGAAGGAGATTCTGTTTCTTGTTCTTCTAGTAATATAGATCACAGATAGACTGTGCTAGTGAAATCTTTTCCAATGTTTCATCAGAAAATAATTCAGAGACAGAAAAAAGCACGAGTTGACTGGAAGAACTGGGAGTATATTGGAAAGGATTTAGGACAACAACAGGAATAAAACTAACAACACATAAATTGATAAATAATATTGGATTACGAAGTATTAATTATATTTGTTAAATGTGACAGAACAAGAAAACCTGGAAATATTGGAGTTTTTGACTTTGTTAAACTTGTAGGGACTCCAAAGCATTTGTCTTACTTCATGCCATTAATGCTTGGAAGAAAACTTAGGAGTGAAGAACAGGAAAGAAAGCCTTCACTGTAAGTAAACCATATTTCTTTCTTAACAGTGGTGTCTTTATAATGTATGATATAATCTGTATGCTATAAAGTAAAGTATTTTCAGTTATTTTAAGTGTAAACAGGATACTAAAGTAAACAGATGACCATGTTTTTTTCCTTCTTCTTTCTTTCTTTCTTTCTCCTTGTTCAGTTTTAAGAAAGATAGCCACTGCAATGTACAAAAAGAAGAAAAGTCTCATCAAATGAGCAGGATACAAGAAAAATGTATGTGTTTTTATACTCTTGCATAGGGGAATGATTGTATTAAGGCCATTGGCTTAATCTAGTAATAAGTTTTAAGAGAAAGCAAATAAATAAAAAAAAATTGTCTAGCAAATAAATGAGTGCTTGCAGAAGCAGCTCTGTATCTGGTTCTCATGTCTCCATGGAGACAATCTGATAAAGACCAATAAAAACAATGGCTAGGAGGCAATGTTTTCTAAAAGCATTCAAGTGTTTTTCCCAATCTGAGACAGTAATAAAGATAAGATAAAACAAAACAGCACTTGGTAGAAGCAGAGGCTGTATCATGCTTCTTAGCATGGATAACCTTCCTTTTAGATTAACCCAGTTGCCAGTCTGGGACAATTGTTCCTATTAGGAGGGTAAAGCTTCAATATTTGAAGCTGTACATAGTTTTGTGTGTTAGTATTAAGTTAATAGGTTTTAGCTGTGCATTGGGGTGTTTTTGAGGGCTTTCAATAAAACATTATGACTATGACATAGGCTCAAATGGATATGACAAGAAACAACTGAAGTACAGGCTAACACAGAAGGCCTCTGGCTAACAAAGTTTACAGGTGACTGCAAACTAGGAGCCATAGTCAAATCCCCAAATGATGTGGACATCCTACAGAAGGGCCTCACCGAGACAGAATGCCTGGTATCAGAGGCATGGCCACAAGTTCAATGCCAAAAAGTGCATTGTCATCCCCTTTGGTAAAAACTCTGTACCCATGAACTACCACATAAACAACAGTCTACTTAACACTGAATGTGTAAGAAGAGACCTTGGGACCCAGGTGGACAGTAGTCTCTCCTTTGATAATCACATTTTCACAGTAGTCAGGAAATCCTTCTATGTGGCACACCTCATCACAAAAGGGTTCTCATCCAGGAAAAAATATGTCATTGTTCCCCTCTACTCAGCACTCAGACCCATTATAGAGTACAACGCCCCTTTTGGAATATACCTCACAAGACATCTGCAGCAGCTGGAAAGGCCAGGCCACAGTTATACCTCACAAAGAGGATTACTGGCCTCAGACAGATGCCCTACACTGATCGTCTCAAAAAACTCCAGCTTTACTCTGTAGCATATCATCTACTCCAAGGAGATCTCTGCCTAACATATAAAGCTATGTTAAACCCAGAGCTGTTGGACATGCTACACCTAAAGAAATCCCAATCCCTCCGAGCTACATGCTATAGGGACCTAAACCTTGTCACCACAATAAACAGGACATGCTAGTGGGCTAGATTCCTGTCCCAGAGACTTCCTATACTCTGGAACAAGCTACCCATCTATGTCAAGTAAAGTTCCTCATTAGCACTCTTCAAGAAAAATCTTGATGAGTAGATGGGAAATAGGAAATACATGCTGGGGATCACTTATGTGGCTGTGCTCAACAGGTGCACAGGAAATTAACTTTCTTGGGTGGCATAAGCCAGGGAATCTTGTTCGCCAATAGCCTACTACCTACCTATGAACCTATGAACCTACGAACTTTATAAAATATCAACATCCCAAATATTAATGTATGCATGTAACACAAAAGCTAGAACCAGACTCTTAACAAAAAGCTGTTATATATACAAGGTGGGAGTAATAACTTTTTAACATAATGTTGCTTTCTAGATTTTCTTGAAATGTCTCACAGATATATACAAAAGAGAAAGAGCAGTAAACTATATCAAAAATGTAAAGTGCAAATAGTTATGCTACAGGAGACATATTTGGAAGAACAGAACATGTGAATTTCATAAAGAAAGGTTTTCAGGATGGTTATTCACCATAATACCTGGGACAAATGAAAAGAGAAAAACTTATATTTATTTTATTTTACATTTGTTGACCGGGCTAGTCCAACTGGATACATGTCCATTTTCAGTGGAGGCCCGAGGAGAAAAACTCCACTATCTAATGCATAATAACAAAAATACATTCAAAGTACATAGGTAATTTAAGACACAACTAAAACAGGCATTTAAAATTACATAGGGAATTAAGACACAAGTAAAACAGGCATATAGGCTTTCCTTTCAGTAAGTTCAAAAAGGTGAATACAGAGACTATCAAATTTCTACAGTACAGGTCAAAGTACATAGGTAATTTGAGATTCAACTAAAACAGGCATTCATAATTACATAGGGAATTTAAGACGCAACTAAAACAGGCATTTAGGCTATCTTTTCAGTAAGTTCAAAAGGTGAAAACAGAGACTATCAAATTTCTTCAGTACAGGTATATAAAATGTAAGACAGAAATAATTAAGTAGTTTAAAAGCAAAAGATAGAGTTACTAGAAAATTTTAGTTTGAAGTTGAGAGAGTCAATTTCTTAGGTAGAGATGAAAAATAAAATGGAGAAATAGAGTTGGGAGACAGTGCAAAGGATGCAGGAGAAGGTAGGAGGTACGTGATCAGCTAGGGTTATTGCAAGAGCAAAGCCAGTGATTGGTTAGAAAATGTTTCAGTTGAGTTTTAAATAGTGTGATAGAAGTTTGGGCTAAGAGGTCTGTAGGAAGTTGATTCCAAATTTTACCAACTGAGTTGGAAAATATAGAGTCACCTGCTGTATTCTTTGATAGAGAGGTTTGAATCAGTATTTTATTGGAAGAGCGTAGGGTTTTTAGGTTGTTATAGGGTTTTATCAGGGTGGAGAGCATTGGTATCTTTTCTGGGTGGTGAAGGGCTTTATGGGCAGTTGTAAGCAGATAGTATTGAATTAGGTGAGGTAACTCCAGCCACCCTAGGTTAAGGAGGTTCAGGCAGTGATGTGTTTTATATGGAGAGGCAGTGGCAAATTTGGCAATGTTGTTATAGGCTGTTGTAAGCCTATTGATGTTATGTTTAGAAAGATTAGTATATATGGGGGATGCATATAGTAGAGTAGAGATAAGATATGTTCTGGCTATGGTAGTTCTTGCTTCAGGAGTTAAGAAAGATTTGATTCTGTAGAGAGAACCTAATTTTTTGTTAGTTGCTTTTATGATAGAGTTGATATGAAAATCAAATTTTAGTAGGTTGTCGATAGTAACTCCTAGACGTTTGGTTGTTTGGTCAGGAGAGATAAGGGTGCCATTGTTAGAAGTAAGTGTGAAACTAATAGGGGAGACAGGTGTGTGGGTGAGAAGAGGAGAAGTTTAGTTTTCTTAGGGTTTAAGAGAAGGCAGTGATTGGAGAACCATTGTTCTATGGTGGTAAAAGTTTTTGAGTAAGTGAGTGGAGGTCAGCTGGGCTTGTGGCAGCGCAGATGATGGTGGTGTCATCGCAGTACTGAATGCAAGTAGTTAGTGGGGTGGCTAGATACAGGTCGTTAATAAAGATGGAAAATAAAAGAGGACCTAAGATGGAGCCCTGAGGTACTCCTAAAGTGGTAGGGAGAAGTTTGGAAATATTGTTGTTCCATAAAACAGCTTGTTTCCGATTCTGAAGATAGGAAGTAAACCAGCTTAAAGCAAGATTATTGAGAGAGAGATTTTAAACAATGTAGGAGGAGTTGGTGATTCACCATGTCAAAGGCTTTTGACAGGTCTACAAAGAATGCAGATGAAAGAAGATTGTTATTCCGGTTTATATTAATGGAGTCTATGAAGGATAATAAGGCTGTTGTGGTGCTATGGTAGGGACGAAAGCCATGTTGGCAAGTAGCTAGAAGGTTATTAGATAGGAGGTGATTTAAAAGCTGTTTGTGGATGCATTTCTCCATTATTTTAGCAATAGGAGATAGCAGTGCTATAGGGCGGTAGTTCGAGTACTCAAATGAATCGCCCGCTTTGAAGAGAGGGATGATGTGGGAGATTTTCCAGAGTGAGGGTATAGTACTTTCTTTTATGGTTCTGTTGATTAGAATAGAGATAGGGTAGGCAATAGCTTTAGCACCTAGCTGGAGATATTCCGCTGGCAATTTGTCAGCTGAGGGGGTTGAGGGTTTGAGTTTCTGAAGTAAATTAAGAATATAGGAAGTAGGTATGGGTTTAAGTTGAAATAGAGGTGGAGTGCAGTTAGTATAACCTAGTAAAGAGGGGTCAGGGCTTTGTTGGTTGGCCAGTTTAAGTATGGTTGAAGTAAAGAAGTTATTGAATGCGTTAGCTGTTTGTAGGGGAGAGTCAGGGCAGGAGCCTAGTGGGTTGGGGGTTTCAACCTTGCCGGGGGATAGTAGTGAGTTAATTGATTTCCAAAATTTTTGTGGTTGGCGGTGGGAGGATTGCTGTAGCTTGGTGTAATAGTTCCTTTTATCTTGTTTGATAGCAAGCTTAGTCTTGTTCCTTTTTTGTTTGAAGCTAAGGTGATCAAAAGAGTCTTTCGTGGTTCTCATTTAGTCCAAGCTTTATTCTTACTAAGGATAAGTTGTTAGGTGTTGGTTGTTAGCCATTGAGCTGTCTTAGATTTCATTCGTATAGAACGGATGGGGGCATGATGATCGAGAATAGTAAGAAAGGTATTATTAAAGTGGTTAACAGCTTCATCTATTGGGAGAGTTTTTAGAGGTGACCAGTTAATCAAGCTGAGTTCGTTTTGAAACTGCTGAAGGTTAAAATGTTTTTTGCTGTGAGATGAGCGAATTAGGGGAGGTGTTGTTAGATGAGTTTTGTGCCTAATGATGTATGTGAGAGAGTGGTCGCTAAGGTCATCTGGGAGGGTACCTGTTGAATACATTTGTTGGGGACTATTAGTCAAGATCCAGTCGAGAATGGTTTCTTTGTTATTGTTATTATTTGTTCTAGTTGTGGAGTTAATGGTTTGATGGAATCCGTGCAGGTTAATAATGGTAGACGGATTAGTTTGTTTGCACATGTTCCAATCAATATTAAAGTCGCCTAGTAGTATTGTTTCTTGAAGGAGATTAATTGAAAACCAGTTTAGTAGGTCTTCTAATATGGGGGAATTGTTGCCTGGGGGAAGATAAGTGCAGATAATATTAATAGTTTTGTGTGAGTTTAGGGAGAGTTTGGAAATAATCATTTCAACATTAGAGTCATGTGGTGGGGTAAGGGCTGATTTACTTATTTCCAGTCCAGTTTTGAAGAGTATAGCTACTCCTCCACCTTTTTTGTTAAGACGATCTTGTCTTATTATGTTATAGCCAGGGGGGATAATTTCATTATCTTTTATTGTGGGTTTAAGCCAGGTTTCAGTAAGACAGAGAATGTCAAACTGTTGGACTTCTAGTAGGGCATGAAGAGCAGGAAGTTTGTTACATACGCTACGGATGTTAAGATGAGCTATTGTGAGAGATTTGGGAAGTTTAGTTTGTGGTGTAGACATAGGTTTCATAGTTTGGGAATTAGGGGATGGTATGTCTGTGTTTGGGCCTGGGTTGGGGTGGATGTCCCCATCAATTAATGATAAACCATGAATAAGGTTAGTTAGTTGTGAGGTTTTGATACTGTGCAAGTGTTTTGTGAGTCGAAGAATAAGGTATTTGATGTGTGAGAGACGATGATATTTAGGTTCAAGATATGAGTTGCTGTATATGGGACTGTGATGGGTTGTGAGTGTAGTTGGGGGGGTAGCTAGGGTATGTTTGTGTGGAGTACAAAAGGTAGGATTTAAAGGTTGCTCATAGTAGGTTATGAGGTAGGTAGAGGTAAGAATAGTTAGAAGAGTTAGTAGTAGGAGAGGAAGGTGAGTGTAGGACATGTTGAGATGAGTGGGGATTGTATACAGTAGGTATGTGTTCAGAGAGGGAAAGGGTGGGTGTGGGAGTGGACTGCTATGGAGTGGGTGGAGAGAAGAATATGTTCTGATTGGCTAGGGAATGTGGTGGGTGTGGTTATGCGGGGATAAATGTAGAGGTCCCAGGGGCGGGTGGAATTTGGGGGCAGGGAGGGGCTAATTTCATGAGGAGCTCGAATAGTGATAGAATAGGATAAAAAAGATAATGGTAGATTCGTAGCACTAAGAGGCTACTGGCAAGGGAGGATGATTACACTGGCATGTATGTATATTCTACTTAAAACTGCTATAATGGAGCTGAAGAAAATTCTGGGAGAAATAATCAGCTTTTAGCGTAGAATATTACAGGCAGGGACTGGAATTTGATTTGCAGCAGTAATGATGTATCTGGGGGCTTAGAAGGGAAAACGTAACAAAGGAAGGTAGATTTTTGAAGAAACTTATGAAAATAATTGGCATGGAAGATGTGAATTCAGTAATAGCAGTTTGGATTGAATTTACATATTATTCCACAAGAAACAAAACCTGGTCTAGACTAGACAGAACATATATTTCACAGGAACATGTGCATGCAATTGAAAGTTTTGATATGTATCCAATAACTATTTCAGATCATGCCCTAATAATTATTAAAATAAAATGCAGGGCAATGAAATGAAAATGAGACATTGGCACTGTCCTACCTGTCTGTTGAAAAGAGAGAAATTTAAGGAATGGGAACTGGAAATTATTCAGCACTTATTAGAGACGATAGAAATTTCTTCTGAAAATATAGCTAGGGAATGGGATAAAATTATAGTGGAGTTTAAAAATAGGGTGGAGATAAAAGAAACAGACATATGTTTAAGAAATAACACAAATTATTTAGGGGGACTGACAAAGGATAAAGTATTGCAGAATAGGGGGATCTCACAGAACAAGAAGAGGAGCAACTGCAGAATGCCAAACAAAAAAATAAGGGATTACCTTGATAATATTCATGAGTATAGAAAGATTGCTCTTAAGCAACTGTTTTTGGTAATAACTTTAGAGCAAAAAAACTTTTAGTACAATTCAGGCAAGCTTAAGGAACCTGTAGCAAGGAAGACAACAAGAGATCCTGTAGATGTATTAGAAATATTTTGAAACTGTTATGAAAGTCTGTGTAAAGCAGAGAACTATGAAAATCAAGAAAATGTACAAATGGAAATATTTCTGGAAGAATGAAATATGTCAAGGTTAGAGGTTAATGAGGCACAATTACTAACAGTTAGGATAGTAGCAGATGGATACAAATGGTGATGTATAAGCAATTCACAGGAAAGTCCTCAGGAATAGATTGCATTCCTGTAGAAATTTGGAAGCTAAGACGGAAAAAAACTGAAAGATCTCGAAGGTTTTGTTTGACACTGTTTTAAGAGCAGGAGAAACACCAACAGCCTGGAAGAAAGCAGTGGTGGCTGTAATACTGAAATAGGGTAAACACCCATCAGATCCATCAGATCAGCTTCATACAGGCCAATTTCAATCGTAGACCATGATTATAAAGTGTTTATGTCTATAACGAAAAGAATGGCAAAGGTGATGCTAAAATCGATAGATATGGATCAGTGTGGTTTTGTGGAGGGGAGGTAAACATTTGATAGCTTTAACAGAACATTGATGATCCAGAGGGAAGTAGAATGTAAGAAAATACCACTGTTGTTAGTAGAGCTTGATACAGAGAAAGCATTTGACAGAGTAAGCTTGGAGTTTATGGGTACGGCAATGGAAGCATTTGTATTCCCTGATAAAATTATAAGGTTGATTAGGAGGATATATGAGAGATCAGAGGTGAAAATTAACGTTGGTGGGTTCTTCTCTGATAATTTATGTTTGAGCAGAGGAACCAAGCAGGGATGTCTTCTTTCCCCCTTTGTTATTTGCATTATATTTAGAATCATCGGCAAAGAAAATAAGGGACGCAGAAATTCAAGGATATAATTGGTATGGTAGCCAAGAAAAGCTGGATCTATTCGCAGATTATATTATTTTTATACCTGACAAAGCCAAAAAAAGGATATTTCAATGTTGTGGAACATTTTGAGACATTTCAAATCTTTTCAAGATACAAAATTAATGAAGCTAAAACAATAGCTGTAATTTTTTAACCCACACACAAGTTGGTTCACCAATATCCATATTTATGGGGACATAATAAGATGAAGTACTTAGGAGTATGGATTAAAAAGGATTCTGGTGTGGCAGCTAAGGATATGTGGGAAGAGACTAAACAAAAGATAATACAAAAACTGAGAAAATGGAAGCTCTGTTGTTTGGATATGGATAGCAAAATACAAGCAATTAAAATGTTTTTTCCCTTTAGTTTTATACATAGGTCAGGCATATTGTTATCAACCAGAGGAGAAGTTGTAGACAGCAATAATAAAGACCTCAAGGATTTTATCTGGGAGGGGAAGATGGCAGGAGTCAAGCAGGATAAGGTCATTCTTCCAGTAGATCAAGGCGGTCTGGGATTACCCAATTTGAAGGGACATTTCAGAGCTACACAGTTAAGGCTCCTATACATAGCACAAGCCGAAACCTATAATTCAAAGTGGAAAGGGTGATGGAGAAACAGGAGGAAACTCAAGAAACAAGGAGAGACTGGGATTTTGTATGCAGATCCTTAAGGAGAATAACAATAACCATACAGAATATTATATTCATAAAGTAGCAGAAAGTATAACGACCTAAGCCAACACTGGAATGGATAAAGGAGATTCTGCAACTAGAGATGACTGCAATTAAAAATACAGACAATAGGCAAGAAGGGGCTGGAATTTATTAGAGAAAACTGGCAAACAAACCAAGGTGTTGGGAGCAAATAATTAGAGAGGGAAAGGTAATAGAATGGGAGGAGGCCAAGAATTTATTTGGTCTGCAGGCTGGAGATTGCTTTTCCTATCAAGGATTGATATCAGAGTATAGGCAAAAGAAAGAAATGGGGGGGGGGTTGTAAACAAAAGACCAGCACTGGAAGAGTTTGTAGTAGAATCTAGAACAGAAGCTGCTGTTAAAAGGAATTAGTAGAACATTTAAAATATTGCATGATAACTATAAAAACAATCAAAGGAGGTTAGAAAGGATTGGGAAGAGGGACTGGCTAAGCAATTCACAAAGAAACAATGGGGAGATGTATGTATATCTCCCAAATATGCAACAAAGTCTAGAAGATTTAGCATATTTGCTTGGAGGTATTAACATAGTCACATTTTATACCCCAAGTAGACTCGAAAGAATTTTTCTTTAAGTAGATAGCGAATCTTGGAGGTGTGATGGGGAAGAAAGAGAGAAAGAGGTAATTGGGAACATATTTTCTGAGAGTGTAATGAGTTGGCAGACTTTAAAAATTTCCTGCAGACTACTCTATCAGAAATACTGGCTGAGCAAATTGGTATGACTAAGGAAATGTTTTTTTGTTTTTTTTTTTGAGCCATGATACAGAATCGGAATTGCCTAGACACAGTAAGGTCTTACTGAGTGTAATTATGTTGGCTGATAAAAAAAGCAGTTATTAGGAAATGGAAATCAAAGTCTAAATCAACTGTACTAGAGGTAGTAATTATAGTAACAGAGATAAAACAACAGGAAATGGGATCTTTAGAAAAGGGTAGGAGCAAATTACATAGGGAAAAAATGGAAACTGTGGGAACAATGCATGCAGACAAGGAATGAGGTTTAAAAGAAGGCAGGATTTAAATGAACTATGTAATGTTTGACTGACAGTGACTGGATAGATTATAAGTGATGTATAATGTTTGCAACTAAAATTATGTCAATATGGTTTGTTTCATTTATATAACTGTACGATGACCTATGTCGTAAGAGATAATTTAATAAATGTTTCTTGTTTAATTAAAAAAAAGAATAAATGCTCTTATCTCATTTGCTTGTATACCCAAGTGAGTTATTAAATTATACCATTGTACCGCACTTCATACCTGTCCATTTATTTGTCTTCTTTACTTTGAATCCTTACCACATACTTCTACGTACTTACCACATACTTTTTCATTTTCTTCTGCCTTCTTTTCTGCTGCTCCACTTTTACCTTCTTTTACTTTCTCTGCATATGTTTTCTTTTCTATCTCACCACCATTTTTCAGGATTGTCTCTGGCATGAGTGCCAGAGCCATAGAGCGAGGGCAAGGGGGCACCCCCCACACACTTTTACAGCTGCAAGACCTTTTGGGAAAAATAAATGAAGTGGATTCAAGCGTGAAAGTTAAAGAAGGACCTATGCATGGCATGTAAACGTGGATTCGCACGCAGAAATTAAAATAAGTAAACTATCCGTTCTTTTTCTTTAATTGCTCTGTGTTACAGGAGTTATTGCTGCCACAGCCAGAGTCATGCCAGTAAGGAGAGTTTTGTTCTTTTATTTGCAGGAGTTATGCTGCCCCCCCCCCCCCCGAGTGGTGATCATTGCTTGACTTCTCTTATCCGATACTGCTGCATTTTGAAAATGGACTGTCTGCAAACTTCCTTAGTGATGCTAGAAAAATGTAATTTTTTTGTCAGTATAATATTTCCATTATTGTCTTTAATTTTGCTTGCTATCAGAGTTTAGTTTATCATGCTATCAAATATTCAGGCTATGGAGCAAAAGTAGCAGAGATCGAAGATTAGTGTAAAACTGTTAATTTACTGCTCTTTCTCGCTTTTCACTTAAAGCAAATTATAACAACCTAATGCTTTCATCATTTGTGTTGTGAGATTTTATGTCCAGAATATCAGTACTTTTATAGAGTCCATACAGACAAAAATCAAAAGTGAACTGGGAGAAAAAAGACACCTCTTCCTTTAATTGGAGAGCACTGTGTAAAACTGATAATGACATTTGTAAGTCTTGTTATTTGCAAGGGATTATGTGCTGGCATTTAAAAATCATAAACTTGGATGTAAGAAATTGATAATGACAGCAGTATTTCACAAGTCAGTTGTTTGCTTGTCTTTGACATGCTGTTCAAAGGAGAGACCACTAATTCCATTATGTTATGATAAGGACTGTGAGGTATTGGGGCAGATTGTCCCAACTTGCATTGTCACTTTATGTTGTTGTGCTGCAAAAGGATTAGTGTTGCAATGAAACACCTGCCTAAGTATAGTATAGAATAAAATGTGATATGGAGTGTGAAGATTTCTGTGTGGGTGAAATAGGTAAGTAACTATGGAGGATGAACAGACTGTAATAGTTTTAAGTAACCATCTGACAAAATGTTATTTTTTAAATATATGTGCCATTTTCTGTGTAATATTGTTTATTAGCAAACAAACCTTTGTTGATTAAGTGCTCTTAGACATGCTAGTTATCAGTCAGACCTTGTGACATAACCGCCAGAACTGTATTTTAGAAAATCTCCCCACACATTTGCTAAATTAGGCCTTTGAGTCACTGCCTGACATTTCTTAGAGGTAACGGTGCAGGGCAGACAGCTGTTTACTTGTCAACAACTGAAGCATAATTACAGTGTCTTAAATTTGTATGCCCAGTCATTCAGTCATTAGGAATATAGGGTACACTGATAAGTGACTACATCTGAGTCAAATAAAAGATATATGTTTGCAAATGCTAGCCAATTATTGACAGTTTTTATGCATTTGAATGTTATTTAATGAAAAGAATTCTAACAAGCTCTAATGCGCACATTTGTGATTTAACTGATGTGTTTCCTTTGTTTTTGGTAACAGAGTGATATTTACTAGACTTAACAGCAATGTATTTTTAGGCTAAACCCAGGCAGGTAAAATAAATTGAAATCTAAGGTAAGACATTGATAGTGGATACAAGCAGTATACTATAGTCAAGAAGTAATGACGATTATGCAGATATTCTAGTCTATTACAAAACAAGAACAGATGTGTCATGATTAGTTCCATGATAAAGACACTTTTCATTAACGCTGTTGTGAAGAGCCACACCTCTTTCATTAACACTGTTGTAAGAGTCACACCTCTCAACCTCTTAGCGCAAAAAATCTGGACAAAGCCTGATATAATGGGGGGACAAAGCCAGGTCTGGCATATAAGGCATCCTCTGACCTAATATAGATGGACCTCCTGAACATCAGCAAGTCAAATGGCATCAGAAATACTCATTCCAGGTGTGAAGATATGTGAAGGCTGCCAGCCTAGCTAGATAGAATTGGGTAGATAATTCTGTCATTTGTAAATATTAATATAAGCCACAGACTTGTTTTCTTAAATGAAAGAAAATTGTGTTAAATGTTGAATGTCAAAAATGTGACAACAGTGCACTCTGCTGGAAGAAAGCTGATAAGTCAAGCATTCGATGACTGTTTGATCTCAAACACGGAGCCGTGATGTCTGGACCAGCAGATTCTTTCTACTTTCTATTGTTTTGAGACCAGAGTTAATTGCCAGATTTTACATATATAATGTCTTTAATTGCTGTGATTTCCTGACCAGGTGCAAGATCAAAAATATGTTAAATTCTGAGTTTCTGTTAGCCTGGGAAACCAGAGAAGTGTCAAGAATGATGTAATGTGAAGCAGTACTATGTCATTAATTTAAGGACAGAAAGAAAGGAGAGCATTTTGGATTTTGTCTAAAGCTGACAACAACTCACAAGTACTCTGCTTTTGCTCTATATGTAAGTTTATTTAGAACTGTGGATGCTCTTAGGAAAAGATAGAAAATAGTAAGTTTAGTCTAGCTGTTTTCTATACCTATGTCAGAACTATAATACAGTATTATTTTAAGCATTTTCCTGTGATGTCTGAACTCTTGACTAGCACTGTGTGGTAAGAAGTATTGTCTTGTGTTTTTATTATTTATTATTAAATATTTTTAAACCTTTCAACTGTGCCTGTTTGTGTAGAGACAATTTAAGCTCTAGATTACATTGCATGTATATAATGATACTGTACAAAGCCACTCCAATAGTCTTGCTGCTCAGTCACACTTACTATTTGGATAATAATATTGCACAGTAATAACTGGACACCCTTTGATAAGGGCCTTAGAGTAGCTGATAAGTAAGGGTCCTGGTGACAGTGATTTCTACCTTATAGTCCGGAGAGAAGGGGCACAGCTAGTGAACCTGTGCCAGCCTTCCCCAGGTATGTCTGTGTAGTTGTATATAAATCATATCTCAAAGTGTGTGTGTGCCAGCTACTTGGGCAGAGACACAAAGTACTGGTTGGACAGAGAGAGTGCTAGGAGGACTTGGCTTGGATCCCTGGCTAAGGATCCCACTCTATAGCTGTATCAGTGGGGAGTCTTACTGGGGATCTGGAGAGAAAGGGAGAAACCAGCCCCAGACTGACCTGTGATCTCTGTGTGCTGTTAAGGGAAACTGTACTTTACTGTGTGTGCACTTGTTATCCTTCCCAATGTGAATGCCCCTCACTGGTGTTAGTGGTGAGGATTGAGGCTCCTTGATTACTGGGCCAGTGCATGGGCGTCACACCAAGTATCTAAACTGAATGTTGTGGAGAGATGGATATATATCACAGAGGCTACCACTGTTCCAGAACAGACTATCCACTGAAGTAAAACAAAGCTCATCCCTGTCCATATTCAAATGCAACTTGGATCTAAGAATGGGTAATAGAAAGTGTACTCCAGGATTGCCCCTTGTGACACTAATGGATAGAGGCAGTTCCTAAATGCTGCATCCCTTACATGGGTCCCCTCAAATTATCTATAGTAAGATCATTGTTATTCTCACTAGGGCTAATATACAATTATCAGCCATGGGATAGGTAAGAATAAGCAGGAAACGTTAATTCAAGCACTAAAAGGGAAATTGGCTAAGCTTAAACTATCCTCCAAGTGAACCCATGTTGTGGTAGTGAATAGTTTTTAAAAAATTTACCTTTTTAGATCACTAAGTGCCCCTCTCACCCCCACTACCCCAGCCTTCAACAGCTTCCAGTGCCTCTGGTGTGTACATCCTCCTGTTGTATTTTCTCCATAATGTCCCCCCAAGAAGCATCTCCTTCACTTTCTGGCTCACTCTACACCACCATTTCTTTAAGTAAATCATCCCGCAACCCTCCCAACTGGAGGGGTGTAATTATGCATCCATCATTTGCTGCCTCATCTCCACCAAACAGGTTTCTTTGAAACATTTCCTCAGAATCCTGCACATATTCTCTGGTCTCAGTATTTGCTGTCTCCTTCATTTCTTTCACCACTCCATCATCTCATTCTCTCTCTCCACCTGCTTCCCTGTTTCTCAGGCCACTTCTAAGCCTGGAACATAAACAGGAAGTGCTCCTCCAAAGTGGGTCCCACTCACAACAGTGATAAGTAGGGGAAATTACCAAAGCCCTGCTCAAATTTGCCTTCTCAGGTCTCACCTGAAAAGAGGCTACTAACCTATTGAGACTAACCCAGTCAACAAAGGAAAAGTAAATAAATAAAACAAAAATGATGATGTCATTATTCACTCATTCTCTTGGCTCTAATTGCTTCTTAGTGACACAATACCTCATCACTTTGTTCAGTTCCTGTTCAGCTCTGCTTCTGTGAGTTACAGGTACTTACTTCCACAGTACCAAAATATAGTTCATTTTCATATTTCTATTCAATAGCATAACAATTATTTTTTAGCACCCTTATTTTTGTTTATATGCAGCTTAGAAAAAATGTCCTTTTCTAGGATAGATTTTACAGTACTGATTAACTTCATGCCAATGCTTGCTTTCATGCTTATACCCAAATCATCAGCAAGCTTTAATTAAAATGATGCAGACTTTCCATTGATTCTTATTTCTTTATTATCTGACTTACATTTTATTTTACACACATCATTTGATAAGTAAATCATTTAACTGTGCTTTGGTGATTTTACTTGCTCTGCACACATCTACAACTTTTAATAAAGTCAACTTTGTTTCTTTTAATAGCCTGCCCTTTAGTTCATCATCTCTTGCATTACAAACTATTCTGTGTATCTGGCTAAGTCTATCAAGAAAGTCTTGTAACTCACTATACTCACACTATCTCACTCAGTTTTTCATCTCATTAGCATATGAATTCAGGGGAGTGAGCCACTCTGTGGCATAGTGTGATAAAACCCTGAGGATGCTGTAGGTGACCTGATTTCATACAGTGGTACAGGTACCTGTAGGGGGTTGCATTGGAGGATGTATGTAAGCAGCCACAGCCTGCTCCCTCATCTTCTGGGGAGGGAAGCAATTCGAATTCGCCACATGATTGACATCCAGCAGGAGCACTAAGTGTCTACCCTGTAAAGCTTGAGTATGTTAATCCTATCCTGACATGTGCAACTCACACTCTGAGCTGAGGGAACCTTCAGAGGGCAGTTGTAGCAGATGTCAGAACTCCACCAGAGGAGATGCTAGGCTACCCCCCACAGGACCAGCTAAGCTAGCTTGCTTTCTGCCACCTGATTCTTACTTTCAATGGATGAGCTCATGAGGGATTTCCAGACAGGAAGAAATGGGCTGTAGGACTTAACCTTCCAAGGAATCCCCAGCTCATAAGACTGCTGAACAAATGGGCTGATTGATTACAGGCTGAGGAGCCACTGGGTTTTGTCCTGTAGGGATAAAAAGAAAGATGAATTTAGGAGACTGCACTTGAGCCATACTTCAAATCAAAATTATATTTCTGTAGTTACAAACCCAAATAGTCTAGACAGATGCATGTCTTCAGTGTTAGTAGAGGTTTCAGAAAGTCGAACATTATATGGTCGAGACCATATGATCGACTTTCCAAAAAGTCGAACATGACAAAACAACAAAAATCATGTTTTTGCAGGGGGGCAATCCCATCCTGTGCCCTCCATACCACCTGCATATTATATATACCATCTCTGAGATCTTACTACAGTGAGGAAAAGGGTAAATTCTCCTATCCCCACTGTACCAAGATCTCCATATAAAAGCTTTGACGTTTTGGAAAGTCAATGAACTGGTCTTGACTATATGAAGTTTGACTTTCTGAAACTTCAGTCTTCTGAAGGGGACCCAATATTTCACCACTATAATACTATGTTATGTCAAGATTCTTAATAAATAACTTTCAGACACAGTAGGAGGGAAGTCGTCAAGTCGTATTCACAGCTTTTGTTTTATACAGAGGCTTTATAATCAGTTGATGCATCAAATAACTTTCTATACAGAAAATATAAGCATTTTCATTGCAACATTCTAAATACCAGTAGAAAACTAGAAAACACATTCACTGTAAACGTACTGTTTATGAAATGGCTTGAACCTTGTTTTCCTTTTGATTCATCAAATCATTTGTGCTGTAACATTAGCAAAAAATTGCATGAGGTATATTTACTATAAAAATTATGAAGAAATGTTCAACCATATTCAATAGTGTTTGTGTCTTGCAGCAAAAATGTCACAATATTCCATATTTACAGATGAAAGCGTTAGATCACCCAACATGTATACCAACAATATAGTCTGATATTACAAGCATTCAAAGCTTTCATTGGGCATTAGCAGATACGCACTGTATTTGGTCTTTAATGTAATTTCCTCTGTAACATATGTCATTCTGTGTCAGGAAAACATGGATAATGTTGTGATCTTTGTGTACGTAAATGAGAAAAAAAGTAAAATAAAAATAAAAACAAATTTATGGAATTTATAATTGAAGTCGTGTGTGTTGCATGTAAAAAAGCAGTTTCACAGAAAGGGATTGCTTCCTTGCTTGCCTGTAATTGCAGTAAGGTGGTAAAACTGAATCAGGAAGCCAACAGTCATAAGAAATGCAGGTAAAGGACTCCTCAAAGAGATAGATGACCAGAGGTGAGAAAGTAGTCCTTTTTATGCAAGTGTAAAATTGTTCCTTTGTCTCTGTGAGAGTTTGAATGTGGAAAAGCCTGTTTAGTTACACCTCTGGTTTCTGTGGGAAGAATAATAGGTTACAATTCATATTGTTTGCTAAAAACAATGTAAGGTTAGTCATTCTTGTGGAAAGACATTGAGGTGGCCACATCTATGTAAATTGTCTATTTTGTCATTTGTCCGTATAATGCTTAAATATTTAACAAAGCTAAGGGTTCAATATCCTTTTATTTAGTGATAGATAGGGTATTGATCTGACTTAATAAGACCATTCTTTAAATATTCTTTATGTAACTGCAATTAGGGGTACAAAGAATAGGAAAGACGGGGCTGGAATTTAGTGGAGGAAGCTGGCAAGGAGCCAAGATATCAGGAACAAATAATTAGAGAAGGAAAGGTAATAGAGTGGGAAGAGGCCAAGAAAACATTTGGACTGCAGGCTTGTGATTCCCTTCCCTATCAGGGATTGATATCAGAGTATGAACAATGAGAAAGGGATAGGGGAATCCTAAATAAAAGACATGACTGGCTGGGTTTTTAATTGAATCTAGAACATAAGCTGCTGTTAAAAAAGGGATAATTAGTAGAGCATGTGAAATATTGCACAATAACTTTAAGAATCAACCAGAAGAGGTCAGAAACGATTGGGAAAAGAGATTAGATATGCAATTCACAAAGAAACAATGGGAGGACATATGTGTAGCTCCCAAATATGCAACAAAATCTAGAATATTTAGGATTTTTGCTTGGAAGTGTTTGTATAGATACTTTTATACCCTAAGCAGACTCCAAAGAAATTGTGCTCAGGTAGATAGCAAATGTTGGAGATATAATTGGGAAGAAAAAGGCACCTGGGACTATATGCTCTCAGAGTACAATGAGTTGGCACACTTTAACAATTCCCTACAGAGTGCTCTGTCAGGAATACTGGGCGAGCAAATGAGTGTAACCAAGGAAATGATTTTTTTGAGCTGGGATACAGGATCTGAATTTCCTACACATAGTAAGGCCTTGTTAAGTTTAATTATGATGGCTGTCAAAAAAGCAATTACTAGAAAATGGAAATCAAAATTTAAACCAACTATACTTAAAGCAGTAACTATTGTGACGGAGATAAAAGAACAGGAAGTGGGATCTTTAGAAAAGGGTAGGAGTAAATTACATAGAAAAAATGGAATTTGTGGGAACAATACATGCAGAAAAATGTTATGGAGGAGGAGTGAGGTTTAAGAGAAGGTAGGAATTGAACAATATAGTTATTGTTATTTTAACTATATGACATATAATATGTGTGATGTATAACATCTGTAAATGTGAACTTGTTAATATGGTTTTATTACTTTTATATAAGTTTGCCCATGTTACAAGTGATAATTCAATAAAGGTGATTAAAAAATATTTGATATGTTAAACTGATTGTTTACCCCTCATTGTACAGCTTCCATAATCAGTTATTAGGAATGCAGTCTGGGAGATTATTAAGGAGCCTAGCCCAAATTCCTAATTGACCCAAAGTGCTGTTCTGGTTAAGTGACTTGCCCAAAGTCATATAGTAGGTATATGAAGGTGGAAAGATTCAGACCTTCAACCCTTCACACAGGAAGTAGCTCATTAACAAGTCAGAGCATTAATCCTCTGTGTTAACTGTCAGACAAAAATTAACCCAACTACCTGGTGTGGGAATAGAACCTACAGACTTCTGATTTTCCAGCACTAAAGCTACTTGTTGAGCTACTGAGAATAAAATTAATCTAAGTACCTGGGGTGGAAAAAGAACATACAGAGTTCTTACCTTCCAGGATCAAATGTGAGTGTGCTACCTGTACTTGAAATATTGTCTAAGTAAAGTTTTAATTTATTAACTTTTAAGATTTTGTGGCTGGTAGTCATTTAAGTTGTATTCATTATCTGAAAAGAGCATTATTTAGCATTGTAAATTGTGAAGTTCTGACATTCATTTCTAAAAACCAGGTGCTTAAAGCACATTACTATTTTATATTTGTATCTGGATAAATTATGGGTGGTCTGGTAGATGGTGGGTTTCAAGTCCGGTAATCTAAAGTGGTGGCAGTACTGCCTTGCTGAGTTGAAAGCTGTGAGGAATTGAAGACTTCTACTAGCCTTTGTGGAAAGTGTGTGTGTGTGTGTGTGTGTGTGTGTGTGTGTGTGTGTGTGTGTGTGTGTGTGTGTGTGTGTGTGTGTGTGTGTAAATAAAAATATGCTTGAAAGGCATTTACTGTGGGTAACAGATACTAGAAGATACTGTGGTTCACAGAGAAACTGGCATAAATGTTTTTGAGGTGCTATGACAGAAACTCACCCATGTAAGTGGTCAATGTGTAGTCCTACTATGGGTATGGATGTTGAAAGCTTATACCCTGGACAGCAGTGCATATTGCTTGAGGTCAGGTCATATGTGTTGAATTGCTTAGTGAATCAAATTTATATGCACTTTATTGTTTTACTTTAATCTTTGGAGTCACTTGCAAGATCATTCCTCAGGGGGCAATTAGACCAATTTGGGGAAGTGGAACAGATCCAAGGAATGTCACCCTGTCCTTCACATATCCAGCATGACATTTGGTAGAATCCAAACTTTGCTCAGTGCCAGCTTGGTTACAACATTACTTGGCAGTGATGTGATTCAAACCCCATCAGTGTCAGATCGGTCTTCACATAGGGGTATGGTTGCCGAAATAGTTAATGAACTGGTATCTAATACAGGTATTTATTTTATGCTTATACTGAAAACTGAAGAAGATACAGCACTGGAAAATACAGCTAAGGAAATATATAAATACATTTTAAAAACGGAAAACTAGTTGTAGAGGAACGGTACTGGTATACAAATTATTAAAACAGACTATTGATATGACAACTTATGTAAGATCCGTGTCAAAGATCACTTTGGATTCTTATTAAAAATAAGAAAACAGGATTCAAGTTGGTATTGCTTGTTTAAACCACGACTTATTAAGTTAAAACAAGAGATGAGCTCTTTATATTTGCAGTTAATCCTGCAGTAGATAGTACCGAAATTGGAAATATTTAAGGAACATTTGGAAGAGAATACTGGAAAATGTATGGACACAGGAAAGAAAAAAGAGATTTAATATAGTGTAATATTTATGCAAAGTAGAAAACAAAATCAATCAATACAAAAACAGCACCAAAGATATTTGAAAAGAAATACAGGCAAAGGTATCTGGATACGAACAATTTTACAATACAGAAAGCAAGAAAACAAAGGGGGAAAGCAGAAAGAGGATTAGTAATGGAGAAGTTAAAGAAATAGAAACTGAGGTTATGGATTGCCTGTGAACTGAAGGATTTAGTGTAGAAAATCTAATTCTGATAACATCACAACATGACAGAACACTTGAGTCCCCAAATTAAGAAGAAACCAGTGGAGCAGGAAGCATCTGATCAGTTCCATTATGAAGATACTTTGGAGACTTCAGTAGGAAGTCAGTAGAAAAGTTCAGTTGGAGTTGCGCAAGAAAGGAAGGAATGTGAAACTGTGGCAACTCTGATGCAGTTAATGTTGTGGAGTGATAGGCCAGTGAGTTCTCAAACAAAAAGGTAATGGATAACACAAGATGAAGCTGAAGAGAATATGGCACGGGAAGATGTTCTGGAACTTTCTGTAAAATGCCTGCAGGAAATGGACAACAAAGAATGTGCCCTTAGTTTAGAAGAAAATGATCTAAGGGAAGAGTTGCTTTATTTAATAGAGATGGATAAACATATTATGATCAATTAAAGAAATAGATTACAGAAAGTCGATAAGACCCAAAATCTTAGAAGTTTGATAAAACAAATGAACACAGTAATCAAGACTGTTCATAAAAACTCATGAGATATAACAGAAGTAAATAGGATATAGGTAAAGTCTTTCCACTAAAATACAGGGCAGGAAGTGAATGGAAGGGGAGAAATCAAATTCTGTCTTGGAAGTATCGAACAGAGAAAACTATAAAGCAATTAAGACAAGAAGTGTCACTGTTAGAAGAGTAAAGAATAGGGAACAGATTAAAAAAATACTTGGAAAGATGGATGTGGTAAAAGCAATTCTTAGTATCAGAACAGACCAGGATCTGTCGTGCACTATTGCAAATAATAAACTAAAGATATCAGCACAGGCAGAAAAACTTAGAAAATATGCAGATAAATATAAAGGAAAAGTATAATATAAACAATTTATTATCCAAAATAGTTTCATAGAGAATTGGGAAACAAGGCAAAAGGAATAGACACACCACCAAAAAAGAAGAAATAGGCACATTTTGGAGAAATATCTATGATAATTCTGTGGAACATAACAACGATGTTGAATGGACAGAAGAAGTAAAAGAGAGGGTAAGACATTCAAATGTACAGGATATTAAATGGGATGAATTAACAACCAGAGAAACTGAAACAAAATTAAGGAAAGTTCCTAACTGGAAAACCCCTGGCCCAGATACAATACCTAACTTCTGGCTAAAAGTATTAATATCTTTACATGAAGATTTAACCATGAGTAAGAACTATTTATATGTGCACCCCAAACAGATGCCAACCTCATTAACAACAGGAAAAGTGATACTCCTCCTTAAGAATGAATATCCTAAAAACTATAGACCAATAACTTGCCTTCCGACACTGCATAAACTATACACTGAAAATGATACCAATAGAGTTTATAGTCATTTAGAAGAAAGTCAAAGTTTTGAAACATGAGGAGAACAAGTTTAAGATGACATCCATGCTTAGTTTAGCAGAAGCATATCAGTGTCAAGCAGGAATGGAAATCAGACCAAAAGTAGATAAAAATCAGGCAGCAACTGAATGTGCCAAAAAACAAAAGAAACAATATAAGGTGAAGGATCAGATGAGAAAGCAAGAAATGTGGAAAATGCATAAATATAGTTGTAAGTACAGAAAATTCCTGGAACAACCTCATGTTAATCAGGATCTAATGCAGCAATGGTTAATGAAAGGTTAATTTAAACCAAAAGACGAAAGGTTAATATTGGTGGACCATGTTAGTGGACTACATACACGTTTGTTTACAAAGTCCAGTGAACATGTCAGAGAAACAGACAAGTGCAGGTTTTGTAAAAAATTTCAGACAGTCACATATTTTGTTACTGGGTGTGATACACTAATGACAGAAGGTTTGTATACTGAAAGGTATAATAATGTGTCAAGACTGTTGCACTGGGGATTGTGCAAACATTATAATATTTAAGTAGCTGAAAAGTATTGAAAACATGAGCCACAAAGCATTATAGAAAATGATGAAGTTTATTTCACATGGGATCACCCACTACCAACAGTTCAAAAAAAAATAGATGTCAGAAAATCAGATATAGTGGTCCATGAAAAGAAGACAAAAGTAGCATTAATCATTGAAATTGCTACACCCAGTGATTGCAGTGTCTTATTTACAGAGAGACACAAAGTCATAAAATACCAGGATTTGCAGGCGGAAATGAGGGCAATGTGGAAGAAGGATATCCAGACAGTTCCAATAGTAGTAGGAGCAATGGGTGTCAAAAAAAAAGAATTTACAGCATACCGCTCAACAGATTTTCGCAGAATGTCCCTATTTTGGCCTCATATTTTTGGCCCGTTTTTCATAAAATTGTGGTTTTCTAGCAGATAAGTGGTAAATCATTAAGGACTGAACTTAGAAAAAAATGACAGACATTTGAGTTTCAGAATTCATATCCTTCAGAAAACTCATGCTAATGTAAAATTGTTATTCTATTAACTTTCTAAGTTTATATGGGCAATATTTAAAAATTGTCCCTATTTTTGGGCCTTTGTCCCATTTTTATTTATGGCTATGTCCAGATTTCTTGGTCTGAGAGGTTGAGAGGTATGATACAGTCATATTTAGATATGTTACCAATACATGTAACTCCATATGAATTGCATAAGGAGTCAATTTTGGGCACATTGTGGGTGCTGTTAAGAGCACCTCTGGCTAAAATCAAATATTGAAACAAAACTAATTTCATGAACTCTAATCATACTTTGAGTTAGAAATGGGGCCCATTCCCGTCATAGTATTAGAAACCCAAAATACTTGGAGAAATTGAAGAGAAAATGTGTTACTATCTAAAATTATAACAAGTGAATCATTATTTATTAATAAAAGAGGAATCATTTTAAAGTAGCTCTTTGAGACTGGACTTATACAAAAAGGATTTATAACCAATAAAACATAAAGGAACCTATGCTTATTACGGTTGTTCCAGTTTGCAGGTATATGAGTAACTGTTCTAATGTATATTTGCTCCAGATAAGGACATCTATAGGGGCAAAGGAATACTTCAGCTATAATAACTATCAACGAAAATATATGAGCATATATCTAATAAAAATAAGAGCAAGAATATTGTTGTATGGAGACATAGTGTTATTTGTCAAAATTGTAAAAATGATTATGGATAGTAGTGATGTAGTTATAGTGACTTTAACAGTCTTTTGGGAAAAAGAGTTTTCAGTCTGGATGAGCACAAAAGTTTAACTAGCGTATTCAAATTAAAACCTTTTTAAACTAAAATTGAAAGTTCCTTAATTTCTATATTTATCCGTGATTTTATTTTAACTGTTGCAGCAGTTTTATTTCCATTGTTTATTTCTGATTTTAGGACTATGATTTTGATATGAATAAGTATGTATTTAATATGAAAATATTTTAGTGCACTTAGCTTTTTGTCCACTAGAGACCAGCAAAAGATTAGAAATGCCTTGCAGATTTTTGTATTTGTAGTTTTTGTACTTTCCACATAGAATTCAGTATAATTATATGGTACTTGCGTATTATCGCAACCAGGTTTTTGATGGGAATACTGGTTGGTTGACGATCAGGCAATATGTGTGTTAATGTTTTCAAAATGTTAAATACTGTGTTTTCTTTAACAGTTCTGGTTGTTTTTGGGAGTGTTGTCACTGAAAAGTAAAAAAAAAACAGTCTGTGGTTGTTTCTATATGCACTTGACTGCCAGCATGTCGGTTATTGCAAGTCTGCCCGCTGAACGTTCCTTTTTTCGTGGCAGGAATAGCGATGTCTGCTAACCTAAGAAGGGGAGTGTAAACTCTTCAGTACTTCAAATCCTTGACAAAATGCATGCTAACACAAATGAACTGGGCAGATGTTTCCCACTACAAATAAACAAAACCTTGTTGCCTTGATAACCATTTTTGAAAAACAGCATAGCAACGTTTGCCTTCTCTTACACTACACTTTCTGTTATGACTAATCTGAAAGTGTACAGCTATGTACACGATATATTTATTTGCATATGGACAGGAGGTCTCAGTTTCTTACCTCTACCATCCAAACTAATGATTTCCTTTGCATGGGCTGTAAAAATAATCACAATGTGCTAAAGATTATTAAAATGAGTGCTGCCTTCTTAGCTGGAAGAATGTGAAGCATTACCATGCAGGACCTGAACAGCAAGCAGATATGACAAAGGTTGTATGCAAAGCAAGATTCACATTTCCGCTTACATTTAGGTTACGAATTTGGAACAAACAAGGTTATTCCCAACAGAAACCATCACATTGAACCTTACCCTTACTCCCACAATCCGTTTTTTTGGGCCAACAAGTGTATTACCGCAACCGCGAAAATCTGGTTGCGATAATACTAAGTACCAATTATTTTAGTAATTTTGCTGATGGTAAGTAGTTTCATAATGTTTTGAATTAGCTATTTGTTAAACATGTCTATCAATGGTTGGATTTTATCTGATGAAATGTGCATGATTTTTGTTCAAAAGCGTTCATTAACATTGGTTCTGTTTCAGTTTTACAGAGGAGTAGCTAACTATTCTAGATTGCATTGCTACCCAGCAATCTGCACCACTTCAACTTTAAGTTGAGGCACTAAAAGAAAAAAAAAAACATTAATTAGAATGCTGGTAATGCACTGATGACCAATAGGCATTTGCCCCACCCCAGCACTTTGCACCCAAGGTGACTGCAATCTTTTCCCCACCCTACCTACTCCTCTAGATTTTTATAATTTTTAATTTTGTGTTTGCTGTATGTGTCTGTGTATAAGTATTTTGTGTGTGTGTGTGTGTGTGTGTGTGTGTGTGTGTGTGTGTGTGTGTGTGTGTGTGTGTGTGTGTGTGTGTGTGTGTAAGAGATGTGGAAACGTGTGTTAATGGGAGCGTAGGGGCCTTCCTGCAATTTTTTTTCTTTATACATCATTTCTATGTGTTGAATAGTCATTGCAATATTTCATTGGTCTGTGGTGCAATAATGTGACACACACACACACACACACACACACACACACACACACACACACACACACATATGTATCTATATATATATTTATACACATATGTGTGAACACTAGGGAAGCATGGGAGAAGATAGGCATTCCATTACTGGGCCTAGGATATACATTAGATGGAGCATGATTTCAGGCAAATGCAAAGCCTTCAGACAAGAGACAGGTACTGAAATCGATGAAGGACAGCTGCTACGCTCAGTGTATTAACATTACCCCTTGCTAATGGAGTGAGATTTGCTTCTTCTAATCCTAAGGGAATTCAAGGAGAAGTTCCAGGGACTTTGAATGTCACCCTTAATTGTACAGACTGTAATTATCATCACTCGCATTTATAATTGTAAATAACATATACATTTATGTTTCCACTTTGTTACTGTACTATGTAGAACTCTGTATCCTTTTGTCTAATCATTTATAATTTTATCTTTGTGTCTTGCACAATGGTGCCTGGGTCATGGCTGACCAGTCTATAAAGCAACCACATAGAAAGTGTAGAAATTATGCTACGGGAGCTACAAGTGAAGTACTATGACTGCGGAATACATACTTCCCAATGACTGAGAACACATTTGCCACATTTGTTCTGGTGTGGCAGGATTGGGTGCCTGCAACGGTATGGCTTTGTAAGTAATTTATGAATGAAGAGAGACTTTTCTGTTAAAAGACTTGATGCTATCAGAAACTGGCCTTATTAACTGTGTTTGTACTGTAGCTTTAGAACCATCTTTATGTGAGCTGTACGTACTATGTCCAGTTCTAAAATAGAGGAAATGATTTAAGCATCTGCCACATGCTACCAATGAGAAACTCAACAGACTGGTAAAAAAAATATATATATATATATATATTACAGCTGCCTCTTCAGTTACTAACCAACATCTGCTAAGACTTGCTGAAGTCAGTGCAGACCTACAGGAAAGACTGGCCACCACTGACTAATGTGTGGCCAATTTGTAACAACTCACTACAGTTCATTTCTGCCACCTGTCTGAAATTGATGTACAAGAAAGCCAGGGGAATTCTACAAGCTGGTGCAGGACTTTTTTTAATATGGTGGTGTGTAAAATATTCTTAACAGCACGAACAAGCCTACGAAAAAAAATAAAACTAATAATACCACATAAAAGGGCTTGATAATGTGGCCAGCCAGCAAAGCTGTGATCTAGAGATTCTTAATCTCAAAATAAAAATGGTCCAAAATAACTCCAGCCCAAATAACACTTTATTAAAACACAAGGTCAAGCGCTTTTCTCCCTACAAAGCCGGGATTTCTTCAGAACATAGTAATCAACAAACTCACAGTTTAAATAAATCTCATCAGCTACTAATCAAAACTTGGAATATCAATTAAAGCAATTCCTAATTGCATCCCTAAAGGTACAGTCATCAGCATTCCTATATACAAAATGTTCTAAGGAATAAATAAATCCAAGATAAAGTCATATTTAAAACAAGTACAAACATATATAAATCACTGGAATTAGTTGTGGAAAATAAAAATATGAAAATATGAATATTCATATCCAACACCAATATTTTCAAAACCAGACCCTTCAAGTCCTGTGCTCTAGTTTTTAAGATGGGTAAAATTGAAACCTGTTCATTCAATCCTGGTGGCATTGTAGCAGTTGGTTGGTTTAAACCCTTGTTAAGGAATGATGATATTATATTACAGGCCACTAACTGTCAGACTGTGGAAAAAGCTTTCACTAATAACATGGTGGTTCCGTTTGGGATTGGTTCAAGGAAATCAAAGATACTATGATAAAAAAACTGGGTTATTTTTAGAACCAACACAGATTTAGTGGCAGTTTTAGATGAAAGCCCTCAATTTGTTTTTAAGATGGGGAAAAATCTAAAATTTTATTTGAACACCCAAAACCACCAGCACCTTTAAATTTTAGGGGTACCACCCAATGTGGAGCTTGTTGGCAGACTCCCTTTATTTCATTATGTGCAGCCTTGGTTTTACAGAACATTCCCTTTGTTATTTATTTGAAGAATGGCAATTGTACATCTAGAGCTATTGTTTACATTGCTAGTTGTGAAAAGTGCATTTTTTTTATGTGTGTAAAACAGAAAGGCAGTTGAGAAAAAGGATTTATGAGCATCAATATGCTATTGCTAGGGAGAATTTGAACAATGCTCTTTATAAACATACATTAAACTGTGAAGGTTTTAAAACATTTAGATTTGGTATCCTGGATATTATTCCTAAGAATTCTAGGGGAGGCTGGTAGGAGACACAAATAGAAAGACGAAAATTATTTGGCAATTAAAATTAAATGCTACAAAGCCACCGGGTTTAAACAAACAGGTTTCGATTTTACCCATTTTAAAAACTAGAGCACAGGACTTGTGGGGTCTGATTTTGAAAATGCTGGTGTTGGATATGAATATTCATATTTTTTTTTCCAAAACTAGTTCCAGTGATTTATATATGTTTGTACTTGTTCTAAACATGGTTTTATCTTGCATTTATTTATTCCTTAGAACATTTTGTATATAGGAATGCTGCTAACTATATCTTTCAGGATGTAATTAGGAATTAGTTTAATTGGTATTCCAAGTTTCGATTAGTAGCTGATGAGATTTATTTAAACTGTGAGTTTATTGATTACTATATTCTGAACAAGTCCTGGCTTTGTAGGGACGAAAGTGGATGACCTTTTGTTTTAATAAAGTGTCATTTGGGCTGCAGTTATTTCGGACCATTTTTATTTTGAGATTAAGAATCTGTAGATTACAACTTTGCTGGCTGGCCACATTATCAAACCGTTTTGTGTACTATTATTAATATGGCGGTGTCTGCCCAGTAAAGAGATATGAGTTCTTGAAGGTCTGAGGAATTGTTTCTTAATTTTGTCAAGGTAAAGCGCCTGCTTAGGAGTCCATACCTCCCAAACTCTCAGCAGAAGAAATATGATCAAAGCCAAATATAATGGGAGGAAAAAGGCCCCAAAATAGGGAAAGATATTAATTATTGCTCTCACAAATTTAGCAAGTTGCTAGAGTAAAAGGATCCATGTTAGCATGCATTTTCTGAAATATGAAGTATCTGTCGGTCATCATTTAGAGACTTCAATCCTTAGTGATTTACCATGGGGAATATAACAAAATATGAGAGGTAGGTTTAGTCCTACTATATTGCTAAGAAGTTTCACAGAGAAAAGACTATAAATAACTACTTCTTTTTGAAGCGAAGCAACTTGTTTCATGCCTGAACTCTTTGTTTCTTAGTAAAGCTTTATTTACTACTGAGAATCAATGGTTTCTACTTATTACATGCCAAAACAAAAATATCAACATTTTTAAATATTGTATACATGTGTGTGTGTAGATGTGTATATATATATATATATATATATATATATATATATATATAAATATATAGGTCCCTGTCAGTTGATCAAGTTTTCAGAAACTCGAATTTCATATCATCGAGACTATATGATCGAGTTTTTCAAAACTTGAAGCTTTTAGATGGAGATCGTAGTACAGTACAGATCGGGAAATTCATCCTTTTTCTCACTGTAGTGAGATCTCTGAGTTGGTATATTAAATTTGCAGGGGATATGGGGAGTGTAAGGGGCTTTGCCCCCTCTTGCAAAAATGTAAAAAAGGAAGATTTTTGTGGGGTTTTTTCATAGTCGAGTTTTTGGAAACTCGATAATATGGTCTCGACCGTATGAAATTTGAGTTTCTGAAAATTCGATCATCTGACATAGACATATATATGTATATATATATATATATATATATATATATATATATGTGTGTGTGTGTGTGTGTGTGTGTGTGTGTGTGTGTGTGAGTGTGTATGCATGTATATTTGTATGTGCATGGATCTACTTCAGATGACTAAAGTTTTAAAACTTTGAATTTCATATGGCCGAGACCATATGATTTAAGTTTCAAAACTTCGAATACCTGAAAGAAAAACAAACACAAAACAAAAAATGTTCCTGGACATTTTTGCAGGGGGACACGCCCCCCCTGCACCCCCCCACATCTCCTGCTATATACCAACTCCGAGATCACACTACAGCAAGGAAAAGGGAAAATTTCTTGTATGGAGATCTCTGTTCAGAGCATTTGAAGTTTTAAAACTTCAATCATATGGTCTTGGCCATATGAAATTTGAAGTTTTAAAACTTTGATCATTTGAAGGGAACCCATGTGTGTATATGTATGTACATGTATATATGTGTGTGTGTGTGTGTATATATATATATATATATATATATAGATATATAGATATATATATATATATAGATATATATATTAGGAAAATGCATAATAGCAATGTGCATACTTAGTACATTAAAGGCTTAAAAGGGTTAATACATTTATTCTGTTCATACAGCATGAATCTGCACAGCTATTAGAAACTTAATAAAAGACACTTTATTCTGCTTATACAATGAAAATATGTGCAGCTACCGGAAACTTAATAAGAGACATTCTATTTCTGCTTATGCCATGAGAAAATGTATAGCTGCTAGAAGTCTTGATAAAGAAAACAATAGATGTTTAAAAGCTTAAACTATAGTCAGCACTACTTGTACCAAAGCTAAAAATGTACCTTGAATCTAGACAAAATGTATCACATGTATTAGAATTGTACAATAGAAGAATTGAAGAGACAAGGTGGGCTAAAATAAGCCCAAGGCCAGGTTGTTTTCCTCAAATGTTTTTGCAAGACAGCAATAATCTGACCATGTCAGCAATAAGCCTGGTAACATTTTCTGTGTAACATACAGAAAGCTGTGTCCAACTACGTCAGCAGTAGATTAGTAACATTTTCTATGTGACATGAAGAGAACTGTATAAGAATAATATACTGACCACCAGAAAGTTAGACAAACCTTATACCTACATGCTTTGTCTCTTTGCTGCAAGTAATAAAGGGTGCCTTGCTTGAACCTAACGTGTATTGATCTTTGAAGTTTTGCCTTTTACAGATTGGTCCTTCAGACCGGAACTCTCTCTTCACCTCGGATCAGACGGCCAGGTGGCTGAAACCGTACGGGGAAGAAATCAAATCTGTTCTTCTTATATGAAAAGTCCTCCGACTGAGTTGTCGTCAAAAGAGGCCAGCCACTTTCTGATCTGTGACTGAAGGACGGGTCTCCGCGAATCGGTGATCAATCATGTGGGCTCAGGTAAGGTGAATCTACTTTTTTCTGCTTTCTGTTTCAGATCAGGGACTAGATGTGTATTGTTTTTTATCAGATTGTATTTTTCTTACAGTCAGGGATAAAAAAAGAGTACTGTCTTGTCATAGATCAGGAGAAACAGAATAAGTAGGCAGTCATTCTGAAGAGACTATAACAAAATCCGTGGTACACGTTAAAATTAAGAAAAGTTATGTAACAATCAAAGGTAAAATAAAATGGGTAATAATTGCACAAAAACACCCCAGAACCCGCCGTTAACGGAAGACAGGTTAGTCCACCCCCACTATATCCTGTGGTCACTGAAGATAGAGATATTATAAAACTAAAACTAACTAAAATCAGAGATCCCATCAGGACCAGGTCCCGAACAAAGGCAAGTAATTCAGAAGAAGGTATTGAGTTATGGCAAATAGTTAAGAATTCACGACCTATAGGAGAAAAAGAAGAAATATGCCCGCTTATAGAAGTACCTAATCCTCAGGCAGGTCAGGACAATCAGGACCCAACTATCTTAGTATATAGACCTTGGACTCCGGAAAATATCCGGAAAGCCACTGAGGGAATTCCCCATCTGAAGATTAATTTTAGAAAATTCTCAAAAGAATTTCAAAAAATGAGGTTAAGTTATAACTTAAACGGAGAAGGAGTAGAAAAAGTAGTTAGACAAATTATAGGGCCAGATTGGTACATGATTTGTGGCAACTGGAACCCTCGTGACGCTGCACAAAGACCCCTCCCACATAGCAGCGCAAAATTAGACACAAGAGTAAAAGGTCTTACAGACCGCATCTGTGAAAAATGGAAACCTAGGGCAGACTGGACTTGGATTAATCAATGCATCCAACAAAAAGGTAAAACAATTGACCAGTACTATGCCAGATTGTTAGAATGTTTTAATAACCATTGTGGAATGCAGGTTCCTAAAGATCAAACGCAAGATTCCCCATATGAACAGCAGTTAAAGAATACGCCTATAAGCAGTTTTATTACAAAACACATGGTAGACCATCATACCAGCAGGTTACAATCATTACTTGAATATGCTAGACATGCCAAAAGCCATTTTAATAGCAAAAAGAAAAAGAAAGCTCAAGTATTTTCTGTAAAAGACAGAGCAGAAGTTTATGTAGTGCAGTCTGGGAAAAAGGGCAAGAAAAACGCACAGGGAAACAAGCAGTCTGATCAGCGATCAGAGGACTTTGAAGGGCATAAGAAAAGGGAAGAATGTTTTAAATGTGGTAAAAAGGGATATTTGGCAAGGGATTGCAGGAAAAATAAAAAGGCAACAACGGAAGACAAGGAGGATGAGGACTGACTATATGATAGTCAAGAATCACTAGAAGGGGCTAGGAAAGAAAGGACAAATGAAAATGTGAAAGAGGGAGTAGAGGAAGTGCAGAAAGTTAGTGACAATGAAGAAAACTAAATATTAGAACTAGCTTTGTTGAGCTTAGAACTCTATTTAGCAGACACAAAACCAGAAGTTACACTCTTGGTAAACGGAAGGGAGGTCAAATTTTTGCGTGATTCAGGGGCATCACGGACCCTGATACACCCCTCCAAACTACCAGAAAACATAGAGTCACCTGATTACATACTGGTCAAAACAGCTAATGGACAGCTGTATTGGGAGCCTCTCTCCCATAACATTGCAATAACTGATCTAGTTTCAGGATTAACACAGAAAAGCAAAATTGTAGTTTCTGCAAAATGCCCAGTAAATCTCTTGGGCAGAGACCTCATGCAGATATTTGATATAGCAGTAGTCCCAACCATGCAGGGTATGGAAGCACAGCAACAAAATAATACCTTTGTGGTGCAATCGGAGGGTGAAATGTTTTACTGGTACAGCCAGGACTTGGTTACTACTGGTCCAGGGACCATGACCGAGGAACTAATGAGCATAGCCATCAGTAAGTTTCCCTCCCTTGACATTGACAAGCAACACCTGTTGCACTGTACCCTGTATTTTTGTAACACACCAGGACCTAATAAAAAATATGAGAAAGAATTATTTAAAAATCATACAAATAGATTGATGCTACGTAACCTGTACTGGGACACAGAAGGAAACAGTGTAGCCAACTGTTCACTGCCCCAAGAGTTTTTTGCACCTTATAGATCTAATCGATTACCACATGTTAGTTTAACTAAAAACAAAAATATAAAATGGGCAGACCTAGGAGAAAAAGCCACGAGATGAAAAAAACAGACAAAACTAGAACCGTCAGGACAGGGGATACAAGTGCAAAAATTGAATTGGATAACTCAGACCAACCCAGCTGTGCACTTACAATCTAGCAAAGACAGCTGATGGACACTCCTATTAAAGGAGGCAGAAAAGGCCTTGCGAGGTATACCAGAGACTCTCTGGTCAGCAGGGAAATCAGATGTAGGACTCATTCGTACAGCGGGGCCAATCACTATCACGCCAAAGTCAGCATTCAGACCAAAATAAAAGACAGTATCCCTTAAGAAAAGATGCAGAGGCAGGGATAAAACCTATTATAGCATCCTTACTTAAAGGAGGGATACTAATAGAATCTCCCGATTCACCATGTAACACATCCTTATTTCCAGTTAAAAAAGCCAATGGAGAATGGCGTATGGTCCAGGATTTGCAAGCTGTAAATGACGCGGTCATACCAAGGGCACCCATAGTGCAGGATCCACACACCCTGTTAAATGACTTAAAACCTCAACAAAAGTATTTTTCTGTGGTAGACATTAGCAATGCATTCTTTTCGATACCGATACACCCTGATAGCCAGTATTGGTTTGCATTTACATTTCAGGGAAAAAGATATACATATACACGCCTACCACGGGGATATTGTGAAAGTCCAATGATATTCTCACAAGAAATGGCAAGCAACTTGGCAGAATTCAACCAACCAAGAGGTAGCCAGGTTTTACTTTATGTTAATGACATTCTGCTGGCGGCCCCCACCCGGCAGGATTGTAATGAAGATACCATAGCACTTCTACGATTTTTAGCTGCTGAGGGACATAAGATAAACAAAGACAAACTGCAGCTCTGGAAAAAACAGGTTAAATACCTAGGATATGTAATATCCAAGGAAAGTAAAATGTTAGATGAGGACAGAAAAGTAGCAATTTTACAAGCACCAAAACCCACTACCAAGAAGGAAATGATGTCCTTCCTGGGTACAACTAATTTTTGCCAAAGCTGGATTCCAAACTATGCTTTGGAATCTGCACCCTTAATTGACCTTATATATAAGACGCCTATGGCAGCGCAGGATTTGTTACAATGGACACCAGAGGCAAATTCTGCCTTTTGTAAACTAAAGCAGTTATTAGCATCCTCACTAGTTCTGGGATTGCCAAACTATTATAAACATTTTTTCCAGACTGTAGATTGTAAGCAGGGTTACATGACATCAGTACTAACACAGCAGCATGGGGATAAGCAGCGCCCCATTGTTTACTATTCATCACAACTGGACCCAGTGGCACGATCCTTACCCCACTGTGTACAAGCAGTAGTTGCAGCTGCAATGGCAGTGCAGGCTTCAGCCTCAGTAGTCTTGTTCCACCATTTCACTTTGGGAGTGCCCCATGCAGTCGCGATCATTTTACTACAAGTAAAAGTGGCATATCTCTCCCTTGCTAGGCATCTTTCCTGCATGACTATATTGTTGAGCCAACCTCATATGACAATTAAACTATCTACAACTTTGAACCCTTCTACACTGCTCCCAACCCCTGCAGATGGCACACCCCACCGCTGCCTGCAGGTAATTGAGCAAAAGACCCTACCTAGAAAAGATCTCACGGACGTCCCCTTGGACAATGCCGAGGTGACATATTACGTGGATTGCTTGTGCAAAAGGGGTCCTGCAGGAAAAAACCTAGTAGGATATGCAGTAGTCTCTGATACTGAGATTGTAAAAGCAAAATCTTTACCACACTATTTATCTGCACAGGCAGCAAAACTGATTGCCCTGACACGGGCATGTATACCCTAGCAAAGGGTAAATGTGTAAACATTTTTACTGACAGCCAGTACGTGTTTTCCACTGTATATGTGTTTGCACAACAGTGGAAAAACTGGGAAATGATAACATCTACTGGCAAACCTATAAATTATGCACAGTTTATTTTAGATCTGTTAGAATCTATTCAGTTACCTCGGAAAGTGGCCATTTGCAAATGTACAGCTCACACCAAGCAACAGGATAGGATTTCAAAAGGTAATGCGAGAGCTGATACAGCTGCAAAACAAGTGGCCACAAAAGTATTTCTTTTAAATAAGGAATTGCAACCATCTGAAACCTTAGATCTAGACATGTTAAAAACAATGCAGACACTCACTACGCAAGCCGAAAAACAGTGATGGATAAATTGAGGAGCAATCCTCGAAAAAGAGCTGTACATCTCTAAAAAAGGAAAACTGATACTACCCTCTAATTTATTTCGCTATGCAGCATTGTTGAGCCATGGGCAATGCCACAGATGGTACAGCTGGTGAACCAAGTGTTCACAACGTACGGATTTACAAACTACTCTAAAAATTTTGTTTGATGTGTCAGGTTTGTAACAAACATCATGCACAGGGGGCGATAAATCCCAGGCAAGGGAGTTTCCCCACACCACCATATCCGTTTCACACTATCTGTATGGATTTCATAGAATTGAACAAATGTGAAAATAAAAAGTATTGTCTTGTCATTATAGATGTGTTTTCCAGGTGGGTGGAAGCCTTTCCAACCAAAAATCCGGATGCAGCTACAGTGACAAAAGTACTTGTCAAGGAAATTATTCCTAGGTTTGGCATTCCGGAAAGAATCTACAATGACAATGGTACACATTTTGTAAATCAAACCATACAGCAGTTAAGTAAACATTTTGGTATTTCTTTAAAAAATCATTGTGCATACCATCCACAGTCTGCAGGGCTGGTTGAAAGGCAAAATGGTATATTAAAAAGCAAATTGAGAAAATTAATAGCTGAGACAGAAAAAACTTGGTTGTACTGTTTACCCCTGGCACTGTTGAGCATGAGAACTGTCCCTACAGCAAAAGGATTGACTCCTTTTGAAAAACTGTTTGGAAGAGCTTATTATACACCCCAGTGGAAACTTCTCATGTCATCAGACAAGGTAGCCGATTTTACACTAGCTGAATATATGAAAAAGTTGTTGAGTTCTAAACATCTGTTGCAGTCAAATTCTGTTTTAGATAAAAAACAAACCGAAACATCGGAAGTGGCAGTGACGCCAGGAGACTGGGCATTGATTTAAAATTGTGAAGCGAAAGAACTGGGCATCGCCAAGGTGGGAAGGTCCCTACCAGGTGCTTCTTTCGACATCTACTGCAGTCAAAATAGTAGAACAAACTTTGTGGATACACCTGATGCACTGCAAGCTGGTAAAGAACTTTGAATTGGACAAAGATCTTACCTCTCCATTGGGACCCTAAGCACAAAGTCTGGCTACAAAGGGTGGTCAGATCAATAGGACTGATCCGTCTCAAACCCAGTGAAGAAACCATCGGTGCTGAAGGTCCTATTAGGGCAGAGAGTAAGATCACGTGTCCAAAATAAGATGATGGAATCCAGTAAGATCCAAATGCACCTACTGGGAAGAACCGGAGAAAACGGAAATGCAGAACAACCGTTTCCACAAAAATATTACATGACCATCCTGTTGACTGTACTGGTGACAATAATCTTTTTATTGTGGTCATTTCTTTTCTCAGCCACACAGGTAGAACTAAATAAGCATGCAGAGTGGCACCCAAACTTTAATTCTTACTAGGCAATTAAATATGTGTATGCTGAAACCTTCAATGTTTCAAATTGCTGGATTTGCACAGCTTTACCAAACGCATATGGGGGGCTACTGTTAACTGCAGTTCCCCTAGGGGCTAACAAGACCTGGGAAAACTTAATTCATGATACATCAGATGTCACATCAAAAGATAAGGTAGCATTGCACTTGTCTATTCAACAGAAAGGAACTGTGTGTTTTTATAAGAATGATACAGTCAAGGTGGGTTGGAGCTATTGCAATGTAACTATTCCCTATAGTTGCTACACTAAATCTGATAACATCAGATTCTATTGCAACACGAGCTATGATTCATTTGTTAAACTGATGCATAGGACAATTGAAGAAGTAAAACTTAATGCTGATCTCTACAAACAACTGTCTATAATCGACAGAAAAATGTTTCATGCAGAGCAAGGGTATAGTAAAGTTACTACTAAAGTGAAAGATTGTTACTTTATATGCGGAAGAAAAGCATATAAATGGCTACCCGAGAATTGGTCTGGTAGTTGTTTTTTGGGATACCTGGTTCTGACCATACGACACACAACAGTTTTACCTCAAGGGAAGATTCGGAATGTCCGAGAAATCAAGAAGCCTGTCAATCCAGTGGGACAAATCAATGCACCCTGGAAATACCATCATGACTTAGGCCCTGGAAATAACAAAGGACTATCACACATGGATCTGAGTGATACTGTCATATAGTGGGTAGGCGTATTACCAGCATATGGAGCAACAAAATTAATCTGGGAACTAAGAAAATTGTCTAAGCTTCTCGAAATAATGAGTAATGAAACCTTTTCTGCCCTAGAATTGGTAACCGATGAACTGACTGCCATGAGAACAGTGGTACTTCAAAATCGCATGGCTCTTGATTTCACCCTAGCGGCAAGAGGCGATACATGTGCTTTAATCCAGGAGGAGTGCTGTTCATATATTCCTGACCATGAACATGAGATAGACAACCATCTTGAGGTAATCCAGCAGGTGTCGGCCATGACCAAACCAGGACCAAATCCATTGACTGACTTTTTCCAGAAATTGTTTGGGGGGGTGGAGCAGTATCCTGATGAACATTCTGATTGCCATCTGTGTAGGGATAGCTCTACTGATGGTGTGTGGGTGCTGCTGCATCCCCTGCATAAAAGGACTAATCAAAAATTTTGTAGACATTTCAGTTTCGGAAACCTTATACCAAGATGCCGAACTCGAAGAGTTACTGAAAAATTAAAAATGCTTTCATGGGTTTAAACTAAATGACTCTCTTAACTGCAAATCCTGAGTAGGAAGAGGTTAAGGGAAGAAAAAACTGTTTATGCTTGTTTTGAAAGTAGAATAAAAGTATTAAAAGGGGGGAAATGTTAGGAAAATGCATAATAGCAATGTGTATGCTTAGTACATTAAAGGCTTAAAAGGGTTAATACATTTATTCTGTTCATACTGCATGAATCTGCACAGCTATTAGAAACTTAATAAAAGATACTTTATTCTGCTTATGCAATGAAAATATGTGCAGCTACCGGAAACTTAATAAGAGACATTCTATTTCTGCTTATGCCATGAGAAAATGTGCAGCTGCTAGAAGTCTTGATAAAGAAAACAATAGATGTTTAAAAGCTTAAACTATAGTTAGCACTACTTGTACTAAAGCTAAAAATGTACCTTGAATCTAGACAAAATGTATCGCATGTATTAGAATTGTACAATGGAAGAATTGAAGAGACAAGGTGGGCTAAAATAAGCCCAAGGCCAGGTTGTTTTTCTCAAATGTTTTTGCAAGACAGCAATAATCTGACCATGTCAGCAATAAGCCTGGTAACATTTTCTGTGTAACATACAGAAAGCTGTGTCCAATTACGTCAGCGGTAGATTAGTAACATTTTCTATGTGACATGAAGAGAACTGTATAAGAATAATATACTGACCACCAGAAAGTTAGACAAACCTTGTATCTACATGCTTTGTCTCCTTGCTGCAAGTAATAAAGGGTGCCTTGCTTAAACCTAACGTGTATTGATCTTTGAAGTTTTGCCTTTTACATATATATATATATATATATATATATATATATATATATATGCATGTGTGTGTGTGTGTGTGTGTGTGTGTGTGTGTGTGTGTGTGTGTGTGTGTGTGTGTGTATAATACACATCCATGACAGTGCACGAACCGCCAAAGTGCATTGGAGACCAGCAATAAATATCACCAACCAAGGTTCTCCAGCACTATTATCAACAGTAATAGAAGTGCTTTGTATAAAC